>NC_141819.1:19414617-19714617 GCF_982586985.1 Callionymus lyra
ATCACCATCACCATCACCATCACCATCACCTCATCATCACCATCATCATCATCATCATCATCATCATCATCATTACCATGATCATCATCATCATCATCATCATCATCATCATCACTATCATCACCATCACCATCACCATCACCTCATCATCACCATCATCATCATCATCATCATCATCATCATCATCATCATCATCATTACCATGATCATCATCATCACTATCATCACCATCACCATCACCATCACCTCATCATCACCATCATCATCATCATCATCATCATCATCATCATCATTACCATGATCATCATCATCATCATCATCATCATCACTATCATCACCATCACCATCACCATCACCTCATCATCACCATCATCATCATCATCATCATCATCACCATCATCATCATCATCATCATCATCATCATCATCATTACCATGATCATCATCATCATGATCATCATCATCATCATCACTATCATCATCATGATCATCATCATAATCACCATGATTATCATCATCATCATCATCATCATAATCACCATGATCATCATCATCATCATCATCATCATCATCATCATCATCATCATCATCATCATCATCATCATCATCATCATCATCATCATCATTACATTCAACAAGGAAAACTTTACCATCAAAATCCTTCACAAACATCTGAGTCCAATCGGAGTCTCAAGAGCAGATCACATGACTTATGTCTCTCAGATAAAACTTGTATCTGATGAGTGTAAATTGTTTCTCCCTCAGTTATTATTTTTCTCTCTCTGCTGTAAAACTTTGAAGCTGATAAATAGCAGTGATGGATGTCGTCTGGGTCGGCAGGCTGAACGGAACCACACCATTATTTCTTATCATGCTCTTAACATTATGAGCCGCTATGTTATCAGTTAGCAGGAGGAGGTGCTGAGACTCTCCGACAGCTCGTCCACACTCGTCATGAGAGCTGACTGACAGAGATATTACTGAAGAGGAGATCCAGGAGGAGATTACACCATGACAAATGACCCGGAGAAGAGAGGGGGGGAGAGAGGAGGAGGAGGACGGGGGTGTTGAGGAGAAATGATGAGAGGAGCATGGCTGGAGTGGAGGGACCAGCAGCTGACAATTGAAACCAGAGGAGAAATGTGAAGAATCTGATGCTTGACAAGGTGTGTAAACAAACATCAAACTAGAGCATACAACACACACTCAACCAACACACCCACTCAATTCTTACTCATTTGAGACCTGTGAAAGCTAATGGAGAGAACACTGGCCCTCATAATGACACAAAATCAAACAGTTGCTTCTTGTTCTTCTCCCTTTTCAAACACAAGCTAACAGCAATTAACACTCCAGAATATCACCAGGCAGATGTTCCACACTCACTCCTGCTACTCCTTCAAACTCCATAGTTTTAGAGAACTGACTCACTACAGGTCGTCGGGTGTCTCGAAGTTATACAACCAGAACTAGTTCAGACGTATGGTCAGTGTTTCGGTCAGAAAACCAAGCGACTGAACTCAAACTCAGCCACAATAAGAATCATAGAAGTTTACGTCAATTCAAATGTCACATGGGTCTGGCTTTTACCACTTGTCTCACTCTAAGAAGCATTTTAACATCCAGAACTTTGATTAATTATGACGAAATGCTTTTTTTTTATGCTGAGGTGTGCTGCTTCACTTCCAGATATCAAATTCTAAAAAAACAAAATCATGAAAGATGTATGTTAATCACTTTGATGTAATAATAATAAGAAATGTCCAGATTTCTGTAATTTTTGCGGTTCAAAGAATACAATTTTTTACTGTCAAATTTAAATGTGGTCTGTACAACGTCTCTATATTTAAGTTTGTTTACAGTTCATATGAATTATACACAGAAAAGTGATGAATACATTCAATGAAATATATTTTTAAGGACAAATATTTGTTTGTGTTGCTGTGAGTGACATTGAAAGAGATGTGATGATATGAAGATGTATTTATATAGTAGACATTTTACTTGTGTGATGTGCAAGATTGAGTTGCTTGGAAACAAACACCTGACTTCACTTCTTAAATCATGATGTATAATATCTTCATTTACAACTATTTTTTTTTTCTTTTTATTTCAAACGTTTAAATATTTGTGTTGTTATAAATTTATTTTGAAACTACTCTTAAATATATTTAGTCTGTTTAGTATTTGAACCATACGTGTCATAATACTATTTCTTATCGGCTGGTTTTTATCTGGGATGTGTCACATCATGAAAGTCATTGGTTTAATTCCAGACCTGACGCCACTCTTGGAGCGTAGCTCGTCCTCTCTGTGTGTAGTTCCTTCTGTGCTAACGTTTCCCTTGGTACTCTGGTTTCCTCTTTCAGTACAGAAATTGACAAATGACCCAGATTTGTCCAGAGAGGGTTTGAGTTTTTATCTTTTGATATGAACCCAGTTATGGATTGAAAACCTGTCCTGCCTCTCACCCTAAGTAGCTGGGAAAAAATATGTTTTTCATTTACACAATCAAGCAATAATGCATGTAATATATACTTATACTGCACTCAAACATTTTAGCGTAAATTAAACAGTTTAAATACATTGTGAAAACTAATAAAAGTGCACGAAAGGCTTGAACTCCAAGAGTTGACATCTTGTGAACGTGAGCGTTGGAGTGAGCGCCGTTTTTATTTTATTTAAAACCCACCTCATCAAGTTTTCACGCCTTCATTATGAACACGCTGTCATAGCTTTTAGCAGCATTACTTAACTTTTGTTGAAAAGTTAAAAACCTTCGGGACATTTTCATTTTGTTATTCACTTAGTACGTTATGAAGAAAACATGTACTTGTGATATGTGTGCGTGTGTGTGTGCGTGCATGTGTGTGTGTGTGTGTGTGTGTGTGTGTGTGTGTGTGTGTGTGTGTGTGTGTGTGTGTGTTCCAGCTCACCAGACAGAGATGCGGCTAAAAGCCAAAGTAAATATTGAAAACAGATCAATTATTAATTCAGGATAAATTACGACAGTGTTTCTAAAAGCTACAATAACACACATGAGGTTGCAGACAAACACACACGCACACACAAGCGGTACCAAACACACTGTTGTTTTTTTTTAAACATGATTCAATGTTTCTGCTTGATTGGCTTTGTTGTTGCCGTGGTGACAGGGGGATTCTTGATTGATTTATTTTTCTTGGCTAAAATGTAGACATTAAAAAACAACAATGATCGATAAATATGCACACACAGACACACACAAATTCTCCAGGTCACATTGAAGCTCAGTACAGCTATCGGTACGTGTGTGTGTGTGTGTGTGTGTGTGCGTCGGTGTTTCACACACACTCTTGGACACAGTCACACACTAGATGTCTCAAAAAAATTACATCTGCTGATTTAATCTTTCTCCACCTCTCTGTCTTTTATCTCTCCGAAGTAAGTGAGAGAGAGTGTGTGTCTGTGCGTGTGCGTATGTCCGCCGCGTCTGATTGGTTGGCTGGATAATGGTTAATGGCGGCGGGATCATAAAGCAGCAGCGGGCGAATGGTTCCTGCTGCAGGTGAAGAAGTCGGAGTTAAGATCCATTAACCTTCTTTTTCTCGTCCAATAATCAATTTTCATCTCGGCGGCTCCATAAAGTTAATATGACAGAGTAAGAGGAGGGGGGGGCGCCGAAGAGCAGATTATCTCCCGGAATATTCCGGATTGTGACAAAGAACTCGGAAGAGTTGAGAAGCACTTCTGAGGAGCCATTAGAAGTATCTTTGAACAGCTCTGAAGAGGAGAACTCTGATGGAGCTCTAAACACAAACATGTCAGCAAAATGAAATCATTACTTAAACATTTAAAACACTCCTGGAGAACTATAGCTAGACTATAAATAAATATAAAGGGATGGTTAGAAGAATGTTTAAGGTCAACAAGAGAACCATTAAACGGTGGTTGAGCCATTGATACATGTTGCATTCTACCGGTGACTTGAGGCCAGGGGAGGCTGTGCCTCAATAGAGCTCATGACGAAAAAGTAAAATAGTAAATAGAAAAAAATGAATTATTTTACACTGATATGATGCATATTTCAATATTACTCTAGACTTGCTATAGATTTTATTTAGTCTACAACAAATACTAAACGGAAAGTATTAACAATATAATTTCAGTTTTATCTTGCCCTTTAAAGTATATATTTTAGTGAGTATTGTTTTGATTGTTTAAGCGATTTGTGACCTGGTCTGGAAAAGCGCTATATTAATATAAATTACTAACTTACTTACTTACTTTTAAGATCTTTTTGTTGCTTCCTCTGATATATGCTCTTTATATTTGCACTTTTTTTTTTTTTTGCCCTTTGTTCTTGCTTTTATGGAACTTGCTGTACCTTCTACCGTCTGCTGTGTACTTGAAATCTAATTTCTCCAGAGGCATTAATAAAGTCTATCTAATCTAATCTGATTTAAATGTTACTCGTGACTGTACAATCCAATGGAAACGGGGTCACGTGACTTGTGTCCATTGCTGTTCCTCGGTCAATCACCGATCTGAAACTTAAAGAAATATACATTATGACTCTATGAGCCTGTGTAATGTCTGAAATGTATTCGTGAAATAATTGTTACTGATCACTCAATAAAGCTAATAAAAAGATCAGCTGAGATGGATCAGATTTATCTGAGGTGAGGCAGGTTGCTGTGATGCCTCATCTCAAATAAATCAGACTCCAGAAGAGTCAGTGCCTCACCAGCTATTAACCTCCGGGCACGTCCCTGCTCCGTTTTTCTGGAGATTCAATTTCGTCAAGTCTCCACCTCCAAGCGACTCGTTGTGTAAACAAAGCAGGGCGTGATTACAGTTGGCTGGAGGAGGAGTGAAGCCATTATAACGACATAATGAACTGCGTTCTCGTAACCTTTTGTTCACCAAGATTTCAGACGGGGGGAGAACTTTATAAAATAAAAAAGTCATCCTCATTATAATGGTGTGTCCCACATCGTGCACTTCTGCACTTAATATTTTGAGTACACAATGGCTCTGGAGGAACCGTGTGGTTCGGTAGAACCAAAACCAAGACAGAAGAGCTACCAAGAACCTCAACAGTGAAGTGAAGTGAGGTTGACGGACGGGGCCAAAATGAAAAAATCCAGTTTGGTGGATTTCCCACCATGCTCGGCGCAGAGGGGGCGCTGACCTTGAGCTTGAGGTTTGAGGTGAAAGAGCTCGTAGAAATTCAGGACAGACGGAGAGAAAAAGAGATTCATAAAATAAAGAAAAGATGAAGCATGAAGGTGAAACTGCGACTCACTTTATTATCAACAGCGCCGGTGCCGCCCGATTTATGAGGCCCGCTTCCGGGAAGCTAATAGAAGGATTCAGGTGTTACTAATGGACGGCGGCGAGCTAATAGATGCGCTAATGTGGACGGATGGACGAGAGAGAGATGAAGACGGATGAGACGAGACGGAAAGTTCAGCAGAAGAGAGGGAGACAGGAAGTGAAGACGGAGAGCAGGACTGGAGACAGGAAGTGAAACTTGGAATCGAGGTTTCGACGACGAAAAAAGGGGTCGAAGTTCAGCGGCGCCCACCCGCTCATTTGGTCTCACGTCCATCACAGATCCGTTGCGCCCCTGCTGTCACTCACGGTGTTACTCGAGCAGCACATTACCAGCTTCCACACACACACTTAGCCCAAACACGGACTGGAAGTTTTGTCATCACACTAATAGACTGCAGACGGGTCAGAACACACACACACGCACACACACTCACACACGTCGCTGACCAGTGCAGCAGTGAAGCAGAAAAAGCTCAGTAATGGCAGGTCACTGCCCCGGTGTGAGTGTGTGTGAGTGTGTGTGTGTGTGTGTGTGTATGTGTGTGTGTGTGTGGTGGCAGGAGGTTGGGTGGTTCTGGTCGGCTGAGCGTCTGTTCATTTGAAAACTGTCTGAGTGGAATTATCAACTGACACGTCGGATGATTAATAGAAGACGCCCCGGCGCAGAATCAGAACCAGGAACTGAACTGGTGTCACTTTCAAGAACCGCCGTGAAGACCAGGGCCTGAGTCCAGGAGCCCCGGGTCGTTTGAAGGAGTGTGTGACGACACACATTTAATCAATGACACAGACTGATGTGTACCAAAGAATTAGGAGCTTTTTGATCCAGTTGAGTTTTATGTAGCGAGATTGGACCGGTTGAAAGATGATGTTGTCATTAATATCATTGTTCGTCTCTGTTCCTCTTAAATTCAGGAGGTCTTGGACCAGGTCTAGAAAAAAACCCTGAACCCCCAGAACAAGGAGCAGAGATCCCTGTGTTCTTTCAGCAAGTGAAACTTTGATGAAAATCAGACATGAATTGTGTTTTAATATTTGATACGAGTGCCGCTCATGTGTGTGTGTCTGTGTTGTGTCATTTATTTATGTACCTTTGAGTGGTTTGAAACAGGAAACCTCTCATCCCTGTTTAGCCGCGGGCGGGATTGTGTCCGACCCATCACGCTCGCGCTCGTCAGCGTGTGCGCACGTGTCATGATCTGTCAAATCATTCCGATTCTGTTGGTTTCTTACACACATTCTCATGTTCCACAGGTTCCGTGTTTGGCCTCAGAGACATGACGGACACAAGACTCTTGCTCGGATCCGGCCTAGACCTGCTTTTCTAAAGGGGGTGACAAATAACTTTTAGTCCGGTTACAATAATGACGTCATTATTTACTTTGACTGACATTATTCTCAGTCGTTCCTGTCACAATTTCTTTCTTCATTTTGATGATACAATAAACCTTTATTTTTCCCACATTTTACCTCATTTGATTTATCAATTTAGATGCAATTTGTCCCCATTAACTTCTCTATGAAGCCTCTTTAACCGTATTTTAAAGCAGCAGCATTGGAAATATCGTTTTTCGCTCCCCCTAGTGTCAGAACAGTAAAACTGCAATGGCATGGTATAACTGTTAGCAAATAAGGCGTGTAATATATATATTGTATATATATATATATAACATTTGTTGACAAAACAAAATAAATGTTTTTGTTGGTTCAATTTCTCGTTTTGTTTTTAAGTTCAAGAAGTCTCTCACTCACAGACTCAAAAACAAAATGACACGGTGAAAAACAGTTTTAAAATAGACTCAGGGACTCATTCATTCCTCGGGCTATTAAATTGTACAATTCTGAGTTCGGGGGCAGGGGTGGAGTAAAAGTATCATGATGTTCTGTTCTATGTTAGTCTTTGTATCCTTTGTCTTTGTTATTTTTCTTTGATCTATGTTCTTTGTCTTTATCTTTAGACTACGATTGTATCATCTTGTTCTTTCTCTTTATTTCTCTTTGTTCTTGTTCTTATTTTATTTTGATTATTTTTTATGAAAAATTGCTGTATTTGCTGTGGATAATTTGGAAAAAAAATATATTTCCCGAACAAGACCTCCTGAGGGATCAATAAAGTTCTACCTAACCTAACCTAAAATAATAGGTGTTTAAATTAAACCAATTATTTCAGAGATTCTAACGAAACATTCTTAAGATGTTATATTGTGATATTACAGAACCTTATGAGGCTGCTGGGCTCTTGAGTTGAGGGTCACAATATGGCTAAAGATGCCATAATGTCTTTAAACTCCAACCGTTTACTCCAAACTATCATCTGTCGTCAATCATCCATCCGGGGGTGGGCGGGGCCTAATCTGAGCGAAACTTATTTGAAATTCAAAAAATGCACTTTTTTTCTTTAATGAACTTCATCAAACGAATACTTCCTAAAGGTCACGCGTAAATGGGAGTGTGTAGGTGTGCGTGTGTTTCTAAAGTCATTACTAACGCTCGTAAAAAAAGAAATTGTTTAATTTTAATGTACGGCGAGAACGACTGTGTGTGTCCGGCGTGCCGGTCGGCCTCGTTAACGGCCCCTCCCTCTTTAACGAGGGGATAATTAGAGCCTCAGACAGACTCCGCCAGTTATGACTCCTAATGACTTCATCAGCCATAACCGGGGCCTGGAGAGGAGACACCGGGAGGGAGGCGTCATGTCTCTCCACGACACTGTGGGCTCGGTATCTTTGTTGAGTCAGCACTCTTGACTGTTGACAAACCGTACGAGGCGGCCATTTTGAACCTTCGAATAAGTCTTCATTTTTGACAGAGTAGTAATGTTTCCAATCAAACACTGCCGCTATGCACTTGCCGCGAAAATAACTCGACAGCTTCTTCTTCTACTACTTTTTAACGCTGGTTGCGTTACCGGAAGTTGGCACACTATCACCGACAACTTTTCGCCAATTAAAACAAGTTATTAAAGGGCACCTAATGTGCCGATTTAAGTGTCTCTTAAATTGTTCTAGGACCTCTATTATACTCATCAGTATGTTTCTTTTCGCACAAAACTCTCATTTAATAAAGATATTCACATTAGAAAATACGCTTAAGCCCCGCCCACTTAAAAATGCGCCGTTTTGGCTGGAGTCTCAAATCGCATACTTCTCTTAGTATACTAGAAGTTAGTATGCATCAGGATAGTGTAAGTACTAACTAGTAACAAATTCTCAACAGATAGTATGTCTCAAATCAAACACTGCCACTACGCACTGAGACGGAAATTACCCAACAGCCTCTTCTTCTACTTCTATTTAACGATGTTTCAACCAGCTGTTGGAACACCAGTGACACATGCTGGCAGCATGTTTTGCAAGTTTGGAAAAATAAATAAATAAAAAATATGAGAATCGAAATATTCGCGAGATATTTAAGTTGGTATCAGGACCGAAGACGTCTCATCCTTCTACTGCTGCTGAAAATGCACCTGTAAGTATATGAATATATATACAGTATATATGACGTAACTTCCGTTTACAACGTCACTAAGATGGCAGCCGTTTAGGGTAGATAGTGTCCATCGAACCATACTTAGTTTTGTGGGCATTTTAGTACGACAATTTAGTGTGCATGCCGCACTAAATTTCGCATACTAAGAAATGAGACGCATTTACGCAGTAAAAATACTAACTTTGAGTAGGCTAGTATGCGATTTGAGACACAGCACCTGTCTCGTACGAGCAACCACGCCCACTCTACTCTGATTGGTCACGAGACATGAGTTGCATTCAAGGACTCACGTAAATTTCAAACTCACCCCTAAAACTCTTGTTTTGTACATTAAAAACGAATAAGAAGAATAAGGTTTGCTGCTTAACTTACACATAACAAAAACACCTAAAGGCAGAAGTAACTCTCACCATGTTTACATAAATATTGATTTTGTTTCACAATTAACATGTTGGTACTTAACTGATTTAGGGTATCTAGGGGAGGACACCTCCACCAGAGTGATGTCAGACTGTTTAATTTAAACCGTAGTCTCGATTTCAGACAGGAGAGAACTTTATTAAGTAATAACTTAAAAACGGAGCAACATCATAATGAATGACCTACTGCATGTTGAAGAAGACGACTTCCACATTTAGAACATGTTAATAAGTCAGGAGAGTTGGGTTTTAGGTTCCCTTTAAGTTGTATTTCATCGTGTTATTATTGTTGCTGTGTTGTTTTGTGGTAAAAAAGAGTGTTTTCTTGAGACATGTATGCCTTTTAGCAACATAGCTCTAGACTTAGCGTCATCTACGTCACTAAGATGGCGGCCGTTGAGGTTGGAAAGTGTCCATCGATCCACACTTTTACATTTTCGCACACTGTTCAGTGTGAATGCACTTGTTTACTCAAAATATTAATAAGTGCAGAAGTGCACGATGTGTGACACGCTATTAGTTTTGGTCTAGTAACTTAGAACGACTCAGAATTACCAGTAACCCTAACTTTTCATGTTCTTGGCGATGATGGGCTGTTGAATACGCATGTCCTGGTCCTCAAAGCTCAGTAGGTGGCGCCGTCACATTCAAATTAATATGACGTTTCATTAAAATGGTTGACCAAAGACAAATGATGTAGTTCAGGCTTTGAAAAGGAAGACACTGATTCATGAAGCTTCATCAACCCAACTCCCTCTAGATTGAATCTGGACCAGTCCAAGGACCAGTACCGGTCTCTGATTCGTTACCGAGCAACACTGGGAGAAAATAATGATTCATATCATTTCTGATCTATTAATTATTACTGCCTGAAAGGTTTTTTGTTTGGAAAAAAAAAAGATGCCGTTTTAGTAACAAGAGGCTGTGATCCTTGACACTTTGATTCATTCATATTTACTCACAAAACAAACCTTTAAACTAGTGAAAATGAGCGAAAACACAAACTCTATATGATTTAGTTCTGATTAAATATAAGGCTGACATTAGAAAACCGGACCATGGTGACAAACAAGTTGTGAACTTGTTCATTCTCTTGGTGATCTTATGCTGTCGCTGGCGACACAAAAAGCAGTTTTGTTCTCGGTTACCTTGATCTTTTAAGTATATGTTTTATTGAGTTTTGTTTTGATTATTTAAGCGCTTTGTGACCCTGGTCTGGAAAAGCGCTCTACAAATATAAATATAAATAAATGACTTACTTACTAACTTACCTTCATAACCATATAAAACCTTGGCAGCCAAGCAGCGTCACAGCCACGGATGAAAATCAGTCAATTTCCGAGGGATTTCCAAGGGTCCAGATCCAAGTTTCAATTTGTTTGAATGACACCTGGGAATAACTTATAAACAGAAACACTCTTTAAAGTGATTTTCATTTGTTTGTTCAGTGACATCATACAGTGCAAACAAATAAAAATCATAAAAAGGTTTTTTATAAATCTCTAAAAGAACAAGAGAGGAAAAAAGTGTAGGTGTTTGTGCGTGTTTCTTGTGTGTGTGCGTGTGTGTGTGTGTGCGCGTGTGTGTGTGTTTCTGTGTCAGGTCCCTCGGCTCTTCTTGGTTCTTCCTGATAAACAAACATCTCGCATGTTCTGGCAGAAGAGTGACAGTCGTCTTTGTTCTGGTGGCCCATGTTGAGGATTATTCTAGAACCTCTGATGTGCAGTCCAGTTTAGAAAGTCTTCAGAGACCACAGACGCGCACGCTCGTGCACATTTTTCTGTCCTCTTACTATTTTTCTGTTTGACTTTCAGATGAACTTGTTCTTATTAATTGATTTTATTCTCGCGGGCTTCCCTCGCATGTGGGGGGTGTGTGTGTGTGCGTGTGTAGGGGTGTGCGTGCGTGCGTGTCACTGTTATTTTTCAGGGTGAAAAAATCTCAGGTCAGCAGGATAAAAAAAAATCCTTCCTTCTTTACTTTGATTGTCTGTCAGTGCTGCAGCGCCACCATCAGTTCACTACGATTATTACAGGTCAAATTTGATCGTGTATGTGAATGTGGAGGACATTAGGCTTTTCACTCATTTTGCTATATTGTTCGTATTTTTGGGATTTAAACCTTTATTTTCATCAAATTCCAATTATGTGTATTGTAAACATCCAAACAGTTTTTATGCTTTTCTAAATCGTGTTAATCCTAACATTGGTTCTCTGCTGCCCTCTGGCGGCAAATATTGGTTCAAAATCATTTCCAGACAAATCTCGCGACGTGTTTTCTTCTCGCGTGACTCACGAGAGTTGCCGTTTGAAATGAAAGCGCTTGTTTTTATTGAAGGTGAAAGTCGTAAAGTTTGCAGGAAAACAATTTCCGGCTCGATGCTTTTAGTTTCAAAACAAAACTCAGGCACAACTATTATTAAGCAGGTAAACTATCGCAAGGTATATTTTTTAATCAACTACCACCCACCTGGTGTGGTAGACATATGTGTATACCTGGTGGTGCTTTTAATGTAATGGCGTTGTATACGAATCAATAAAATTCCCTTCTCTTTATCGCTGATCTTTTAAGTTGAAAGCGTAGTTACGCGACCGGAAGTTCTTTTGTCTATATTCCGGGAGTAGATCTTCGGGTAGTGGTCATCTGCGTGTCCCTGAAGTGGAGACTTACGTTTAATGAAAATTAAACATTAACTTCGTGGATGTTATTAAAAAAAACATAGCTTTAAAATACTTTTTTACGTTTTCCGTTTGTGACTTTTGCTAATAACGTAAAGATTTTTGGCGCGACAAGTTAGCCGTTAGCATGCAGTGTATTGGACTGAGGAAGAGAAGTTTGGAGCCGGAAGTGGAGCCCTGGAGATCGGTCAGTGTGCGCGAGCGCATGTCTCCATAGGAGTGGGACGAAAATGTTGTTCATTTGTTTTCCGACTTGGCGACGACGATGATGATGATGTTGAACGTGATGATGAAGATGGTTGTGTTTCGCAGAAGAGGGCGTGTCTGGAGGCGGTGCTTGAGGCGGACTGTCCAATGGAAACTTCTCCAAGTTTGAACTGGACTTGCCAGCCAGCACAGCCGGTGGGTTTCCATGACAACACAACCACAACTATCTCAGATGGTAACTGTTTTTTTTTATTTAGAAGGTTCAGGCTCGACCCAGACCCCAGCTTCACTGTCCAAGATGTCTGAGTGGAGAACCGGTGAGTTCATGTGATCATGTTTACTTTTGAATCGTCCGCGATATGTGTCCTGGCTTCACGCTGCCTCTTGACCTATGGACTTGGGATCGGCTGCAGTTATCTCTTCATGCACCGTTATTAACCCACGAGATCCTTGAATATCATGCTGTTGTGGTTGACCATTAACGTTGTTTGTATCCATTTGACCCGCTGCATATTCATTGAAAGGTTTTGATCGATCTGTTCTCCTGCTTTCAGGGTCACATCAACCACATTTTGGGATTGTGACCTCAGAACCTTCTGGAAGGAAGCCTCTACTCCAAGCCCGCTCCTGAAAACCCAGCACAAACCAACCGATTTTTTTTTTGGCCATCGAAGATGCCAATCCTTTCGTGTGGAGATGAATCGTGGAAGATGATTGATTGATAATGCCTGGGCAGGTCTCTGGGTCACAGAAGTAATCAGGCAGCTCTACTCGTGGATCATGAGTATTGAAGGGAATTTGGATATTTTGACGCCAGTTAAGACTGATTAACATGACTAATGTTGAATAATTACAGATCAGAAGAATATTTTTATATGTGACTGAAAGTGAGGACATCACACCTTGTTGACTGATTATTTTTGTAACAAATAAAAAAAAGGAAACTATGAACGTCGTCTCCAGTCAATGAAGATTGCACGCGGTATCAGTAACTGAGATATTGAGACAAGAAACAGAAAATAGGAATCCATAAGAAGTGATACATTATTGATCAGCAGTTACTCCATGCATCATATCACATGAATTATTGATCACATGTAGTTCTGTGGCTGGAATTAACCCCCTCAGAGTTTCATTAGAAACTTTCTTCAGTCCACGCCTACAGCCTGTGCTGCGGGTGAACTGAGGATGAAATCAGATCTTGGCTCTGACCTCACTAAGTTCTGCGAGCCGCCGCGATCCCACCGATGGCTTCTCCAGGTCAAGGCTGGATGATGGTCGCCTGCTGCTTCACGGTGATGGTGTGCACGCGAGCGGTGACCAGGTGAACACACACACACAACATTCTGTTTTGTCAGAAGTGTGATTGTTATTGTCACTGTTTTCAGGTGTGTGTCTCTCTTCTTTGTAGAGTTTCAGAGTCACTTCAGCCAAGACTCATCAGCGACGTCTTGGCTCCACAGTCTGATGGACTGCAGCACCATGATGTTCGGTCAGTGCTGGTTGTTTTGTAGACCCATCAGGTCAGCATCTGGAGCTCTGTGTGTGTGTGTGTGCAGCTCCACTCGGCAGCTTTGTCGAGAGGCGCTGGTCATGTAGGACCTCGGTGATGCTGGGTGGTCTTCTGTCCTCATGTGGATTTCTGCTGAGTTCTTGTACAGTCAAGATAGAACATCTGTACTTGAGTCTGGGTTTGATGACAGGTGAGAAACACATGAACATGTAGACAACTATTTGTTTAAGAAAATATTAATTCACCCAAATATCGTTTTTTCATGATACGAAATGAATACAGAACATCACTGTATTTATTTACGGTGGTATGAAAACTTTTTCCCCATTTGTGGCACGTGCAGAGAAAAGGCTTTTTCCGCATCACTCTTCCATAAAGCATCTCTTTGTGTAAAGTGCGGTGAATAGTTGAACGATGCACAGTGACACCATCTGCAGCAAGTTGATGTTGCAGGTCTTTGGAGCTGGTCTGTGGCTTGACTGTGACTGTTCTCACCATCCTGCGCCTCTGTTTATCTGGGATCTTCCTTGGTCTGCCACTCCACGCCTTAACTAGAACTGTGCCTGTGGTCTTCCATTTCCTCACAATGTTCCTCACAGTTAAAACTGAAAGCTTAAATCTCTGACATAGCTTTCTATATCCTTCCCCTAAACCATGATGTTGAGGCTCCCATGTTGCCACTCTTCAGAGAAGATGCAAAGAGGAGAAACACTTACAATTGCCCCCCTAAATACCCTTTCCTGTGATTGGACTCACCTGTGTATGGAGGTCAAGGGTCACTGAGGTTACCAAACCAATTGAGTTCCAATAATTAGTGCTAAAGGTATTAAAATCAATAAGATATAAGGGTGCCTAAATTTATGCACATGCCTAATTTTGTTTAAATAATTCTTGCACACTTTCTGTAAATAATATAAACTTTATTTCACTTCTCAAATATCACTGTGTTTGTCTCCTATAAGATATATTTAACTGGAATTTGTATCCAAACAACCAATGATTTATAAAAGGAAAATCATGAAAATGTACAGGGGTGCCCAAACTTTTTCATATCACTGTATTTCCTATTTTCTTTTCTCTTTTTTTTGAATCACATTTTATTTGTATCACATATCTTTTACGGTTTATATTTCCAAAAAACTGTGTAAAATCAAACAATTTGATTGATTTATTTGCATATTTGGGTCGCAATAAAACTTCCCGACCGCAAGAGGGCAGCCGTCGTTAAGTCCTCTGTAGCTAAACGAAAACAATCGGGATGACTGAGGACAAGAGGGTACAGCAGCTTTAAAAGCTGATGTTTGGACATACTTTGGTTTAAAAACAAATTAAATTTGAAGTTTTTACTTCGACAAGAACCATGCAGTCTGTAAAATCAAGGCAATACTACAAATACAGTATCGTTTAGAGTATTGGAATATATCTTATTATCAAATCGTTGTCTCTGTAGCATGATATGCATAGTATCACCAGTTTCTTACAGATAGATTGATAGATAGATCATTCTTTTTCTGGCAAATAAATAAAAACAAGAACAAAGCGTAATAAAAAGAACAAAAATACAAATGACAAAAGTCCAAGTATAAAGAACATAGACCAAAGAAAAAGAACACGAGGCTACAAAGATTAACATAGAATAGAATCATCTTTTTACTCCACTCCTGCCCCCAAACTCAGAATTAAACAATCCAATAGAACGAGGAATGAATGAGTCCCTGAGTCTATTAGCGTTGCATCTGAGAAGGAGCATTCACTCTCCATCTGCTTCAATATTCTTTATTGATCTCCATAGAGAAATCTAACAGAGAAATTCAACAAATTCATTCCTCTTTGCAACTGCCACGAGTGAGTCCAGCTTCATGCCAACCACAGAACCAGCCTTTCTGATCAATCTGTTCAACCTGTTGACACTCCTCTTGTAGACATTCCCACCCCAACACACCACAGCATAGAACACTGACCACCACAGACTGGTAGAACATGCAGAGGAGCTTCCTGCAGATGTTAAATGATCGAAGCCTCCTCAGAAAGTACAGTCTACTCTGAACTTTCTTATATACATGGTCTGTGTTGCAGGACCAGTTTACTGTCCATCCACACACCGAGGTACTTATAGTTGTCAACTATCTCCACCTTGTCGCCTCTGATGGACACTGGACGTGGCTTTGTCCTGGACCTCCCGAAGTCCAAGACCAGCTCCTTGGTCTTTGAGGTGTTCAGCTGCAAGTGGTTCCTCTCACTCCAGTCCACAAAGTCACATATCCGACTCTTGTACTCGTCCTCGCTGTTGTCCCTGATGTAAATACACACCCCTAGTTACAACACAATTACTATATATATAATTGTTTGTGTGTGTACAGGTGTGGGCTTCTCTCTCTGTTACTCTCCATCCATCTCTCTGGTTGGCTATTACTTCCCGAACAGGAAGTCGTTGGCATGGGGCGTGGCCATGTCTGGAAGTGGTGTCGGCACTCTGGTTCTGGCTCCGCTGGTCCAGGTTTTGATCCAGTGGTTCTCATGGAGGGGGGCCCTGTTGCTTCTCGGTGCCATCGCTGCGCACCTGTGTGTATGCGGGTCGCTCATGTGGCCAATCACAGCCCAGGAGGAGAAGGAGGAGCCACAAGGTGAGGAGAGAAGCATTAGATTGGGTCAGTCTATGTCATGGGTGGGTGATTACATTTCCTCAGGGGCCACATTATATACTGGGACTGCCACTGTTGTGCCACTGGAGCCTCCACCTCCAAGGTACTTGTTGTATAAAAAAAGCAGACTGATTACAGCTGGTTGAGGGAGGAATGAAGACCATTATTACGTCATAATGGAATCCGCTCTCAAAACCTCTTGTTCGCCGAGATTTCAGACGGGGGGGAGGGGGGGACTTTAAAAAGTTCAAAACATGGTCATGATGAGGGTATTACTGCATCTTGTAGAGACTTCAACATTTGAAACATGTGGGTGATTTGGGAGAGTTGGGTTTTCACAATAGAATTTTGTTTTTGTTTATCCATTTTTTGGTACCAAATAAGAAAGAAAAATATGACATAAAATAAAGCTGAATAAGGTGTATACATTTTTATTTTGTTACATTTTATTCTATATATATTTAATTCTAAAATGTTTTATTTTGCAAAGAAATACCCAACAAATTGGCAAATGAAAGAAAGAAAAAAAGGAAATGTCGTAACTATCGAACCACACTTTGTACTTTGATCAGTTTTCAGTTTTAGTGACCTCCTGAGGGCTGCATAAATGCAGTCAGAGGGCACAAATAACCATTACTTACTTACTAGATGGCCCCCAGGGTCTGGTCTATATGTCAATAGTTCCGTGATGAATCTACAGGCATGTCCTGTCCCTGGATGAAGGGGTCTCCACTCGGCTTCCTGCTTCTCTGCGGCTCCTTCCTGCTGCTGGCGAGCGGCTGCAGCCTCCCGTTCATCTACCTGGTGCCGTTTGCAGACAGCGTCGGTGTGACGCCCCGGGACTCCGCCCTCCTCGTCTCTCTGCTTGGGGTCGTTGGCATCATAGGAAACATCAGCTTCAGTTGGCTGATCGACAGGAAGTATGCTGAACACAAACAAGCCTCTTATACCGAAGCTAAAGTGCTTGTGATCGACAGATGTCTGGAGGGCCACCTGCTGGCATGTTACACCTTCTCCGTGGCGATGGAAGGAATCTCCTGCCTGATGACTCCTCTTCTCCGATCCTTCTGGCCGCTCGTCATCTTCGCGACGGTCTACGGGTATTTCGACGGCGCCTACGTGGCACTGATCCCTGCGGTGACGGCGGAGGTGGTGGACCGCTCACAGCTCTCGCCTGCACTTAGCCTGGTCTACTTCTTGCACGCCTTCCCTTACCTGCTCAGCCCCCCTGCTGCAGGTGAGCTCAGGATTGTGCCCTAAAGAATCACAGTCCTCAAGCAGTGTTCGTCTGACAGGTCGACTCATAGACGTCACAGGAAGCTACACAGCTGCCTTCCTGCTGGGCGGCTGCAGCCTCATGGCCAGCTCACTCCTCCTCTGGGCTGCTTCTGCCACAAGACGACTGGAGGTCGGTTGAAACCAGATTCGCCATGAAACATCAAGCAGCACTTTATTTGCAATGATTGGTTTGAGCAGTAACAGTAGAACTTTAAAGCTTTTTTTTTTTATATCCAATTTTCTTTTGCGAATTTTTAATGGTGCTACATAACTTCACCGGGGAAACCATCTGGTGACTAAACTGCTACGTGTCGATGTAAGAGACACTGGTTGACGCGACAATGAAATTGAGGGAGTCAGAAATAAATCGTAAATCTTACATGGTTCTGCTTTAAGGGACATTTGTTTAGTTCCCTGAGAAAATCAGTGATTGGGTTTTCATATGTGAGAAAATAAATGCCATTCCTGGAGAGGTCGAGGGGCAAAAATATTTGGGCACTCTTGGACGCGGTCCAAAAAAGTTTTATAATTACCAAACTGTCCTTCACAGGAAGTAAGAGTCTTGATTGTGGTGTTATCTTTACATACCAATAAAGCTCTCATTTATCCCATATGACATCTATAATCTCTTTTCTTTATCTTTAACCTGTTAGACATATTCAAAGTTCACAATATCATATCATGTCCGATAATTAACTTTTAATCTTGAGACAGCCATCCAATGGACCAAAGTAAAAGACAGTCTGGGCCATAAACGGGAGGAGGACTAATGCTGGAACCAAAGTGTGAGGAAAAAAGAAAAACATCATTTAAAATGTTTTAATATACTACTAAAAAAAACTTAAACCGGATAAAACATTTATACATAAACATCACTTCCTCCGACAATTGGAGCGGAGCTGACGTTTAAACATCGTGTGAGTGCTTTCTTTCTCCTCTTCTTCTGTGACCTGAACAAACGGACACAAAAGTGAGTCCGGTCCTTAAGCAAACACACAATTAAAAGGAAGCAGAAATCAACTTACAATCTCTGGAGAAAAGCTCAGCGGCGACGAAAAATCCACATTGAACAACTTTTTGCGTCCTCGTCGTTTGGACCCCATGTTGACCAAGTTCTTTGATTTGCCTGCAGACAGACGTGAGTCACTGAAAGATCACCTCGTGGTCGAGTTGACTGATCTTACCCGAGCTAGCGCTGACGCCAACCTCTCTCCCTCGATTCCGCTTGTTTTCACTTGAATGAAGAGCCTACATAAGAAAAGCAAACATTGACTTACACCTCGATGCATAAACTGTGACATGGACTGAGATCTTTAAACACACACACACCTCCACCTCGTAGCTCTTTCTCTTCCGGGCAGTCGTTCTCACGGTTTTCTTCCCATCATTTTCAGACTTGGCGCCAGGCGGTATATTCTGGTCTGTTGGGAATCCATGTGTGGCTGGCCTGAGAGCAGCCTACACACGTATATATATACAAGTTACACAGCTGAACCTTGAGTCGGCGCTGCTCAAAGAGACCTACCTGTGATTGAAGCTCTTTCTCACGTTGACGCCGCTCCTTTCTCTCTTGTAGTTTCAGCATCTCCTCCTTCAGCTCCTCTACCACTGTTAACTTAGTCTCAATCTTCACAGGGCTCTTCTGCTCCTCCTCCTTCTCTTGTAGCCCCTCCTCCGTTCCATCTGACTCCTCTTTTTTATCCAGCTCTTCGGGTTCAACATGCTGATCCTCCTGACTCTCCTGCTGTTCCTCCCCACTCTCTTGCTCCTCCCCAGCACTCTTAAACTCCTCATCCATCATTCTCAGCCTCTCTTCCATCCTATGCACCTCCTCCTCTCTCGTCCGACTCTGCTCCTCTCTTCTCTGTAGTTCATTCTCCCTCCTTTCCAGCTTCTCCCTCAAACTTTCCACCTCCTCCGATAGCTGACTGGAGCACTTCTCGCTGTGAGGACAAATACAATGTATGAACATCAGAGGCTGGAAGAAAATGACGTGTTCAGACCTGAGTGTGAGTTTGCCCTCCTGCTCATCCTTCTCTCGCTGCAGCTGCTGGATGTGTTGAGACTTCTGGGTCGAGCTCTCCAGTGCTGCCTCACACTCCAGCTGAAGCTGCTTGATTGTGCGGTGGAAGACACTTGGCTCCTCCTCTTTCCGAGAGGCCTTTAGAAAAAGATAAGAAGTTTATGAATAAAATGTGTTTTCTTTTGTCATTTTCATTCATTTAGAGGCGGCTCCTTCCTCCCCATCCTATACCTCGGATTGTGTCTCCAGCTCCTGGTTTTGTGTCCTCAACACCCGTAGCTCTTCTGATTGGTTGGAGAATTGTCCTCTCAGCTTCTGTAACTCTTCCTCCAGACTCTGAACCTGGAGGATAAAGTTACGATGAGAACCAGAGCTGCAGTTATTGACAGACTTTATTATCAGAATATGTTTATTCCCCGTGTTTACAACATATTTAGTTATCATTTGCATTGTGGTGTTTACAGAGCAAAATGGAATGAATTAAATAAATATAAATAAATAAAATCAGAGTAATTAAATAAAACTGAATATAAGAATACAAAATAAGTACTCTGCCAAGAATTGCATCAATTGATCAAATAAAACATGCTTTAGTTGGTTAAATTACAAAAACTGGAGAAAATACATGAAATTTGATTTGAAACACTTTTTCTTCCCAAATCAGTAGTGATTAGTAAAAATAGTCACAGAATTTAGAGATTAAACATACATACACATAATACATAAAATAGTTATAAATAGTAATGATATTGGGAAAATGATCAAATGAAAATTGTGAAACAAAAATAATAATAAATATAGTTACACACTACAAAAGCACAAAAGTTGGTGAAATTAGTTATAAACACTTAAATTAAATATAATATGAAATTATATATATATATGACATGCACTGGTTTGCACATGCACAAATAAATGTTTCATTAATAGAAAAAAATACAACAGTATGTCTGATTATAAGGCCTTAATAAAAACTGCCTTCCACTTGTTATACTTGTCCACATGTTAATAAACTAACCAGTTCGTAGTTATTTGTTTTATGATGAGCAGAGAGAGAAAAGGAGGAGGAGGAGCAGATGGAAGAGGAGCACCTGTGCTTGAAGTTGAAACATTCCGTTGATCAAAGCTTTATTCTCCTTCGTCAGTTTGGCATTATTGCTTTGCTCCCACTCCAGTGATGTCCACGTGCTGACACACTTGACACAGACCGTGTCTGGTCCAATAGAAGAAAAGAAGAGTCAGCGAGTGTTGACTGGTTTGACACGCAGACATTAAACCTGAATAATGAGCAATCTCATTCCATACATGCTTTCTCTGACAATCTTAGATTTACCCCCATTTATCCAGCAGCCTCTGCTGCACCCAGTCACAAGAACAAACCTGACTTCTTGGCAGGACACTGTCCATCATCATCGTCTGTAGACCGCAGGCGTTTCCTATCCTGGTTTAGCTCGGTCTGATCCTGGCGAACCGTGTCTTTTTCCTTCTGGTCAAGGGTCATCTCCAGCTCTAATAGCTTCGCCTTCAGCGTGTCCACCTGCGCTCTCTGTCGAAAACAAGCGCACACATTAACACGGCGCACACACACACATTGACGCTCATTTGTGAAGGTCTACATCTTTTTCTGTTCCGGCCTGTGTCGTCTTCATCTCGTCTTCCAGTTTCTTTATTTGCTCACTTTTCTGATCACAGAGCAGTTCAAGGCAAGACAGTTGGTGGCGCTGCTGCTCAAGAGTCTGAAACACATTCAGATCATGTGATACAATCATATTAACAAATGAGAAATGGAGAAAAGCAAGGACAGCTACCTCATTGGCCTTGTGCAATTGGTCATGTGTCTGCTGCTTCTCTAATCGTAGTTCCTCCAACTCTGTGAACACAAAGTTGTGTGGTTAAGTGTGTAACTGCAACGTGTGCTCGTGCCAAGTTTGTCTACCTGCTTGTGTTTGTTGAGTCAGGCACTGGTGAACATTCTCTGCATCTTCTCGGATCTTCTCAAGGTCTTGACTCATCGACTGGATTAATCCCTCCAACTGCTCCGACTGTTCGCCCTGATCGGTCAGTCATGGTCATGCAAGCGTAGTAAAAATACACCTGATCTCTATCCAAACACACCTTTCCCAGAAATGGCCTATAGACTTATAATTAATGTGGTTTAGTTATTGTCTGTCTCCTAATTGGTTTGACATCGTTACTCTTTTGCTGAGCATAAAAATGAATCACTGCATATATGAATGAATAAATGTATTTGTAAAAAGTTTGTTTCTCCTTACAGAAATGTTTTGAAAACCCACAGAACACAAACAAGGTTCACTTACGCACTAGAAACATATCTTCTCTCATTTAAACAAGTGGACTTTTTTTAAAATAATAACACACAAACACAAATAATCATCTAACATTTGATTTTAATTCCCTCTAAACAACAACTTCCTTCTTGAAGACTATCATTCATTCAGATCATTACAGTATCGATAAGCGAAATCATATAAAGTTTTTCATGTATTACCTCGTGTACATCTAATCCTACAAGATGACATTAATTCAAGAATAATCTATACCTCAACTAAATAAAGAATGTGTGCTTTATTAGGACTTTCACACAAAATGCAAGACTACCCTTCAAAGTCTGAAAAAGAGGGTTTTGAAATTTACACACAGGATCAATGACTCACTTGAAGCTGATCGGCGTTGACCGTCTTTCCTGTCGTCTTGGTGACAAGATTTGTCAGGATCTCGACCCTTTTCTCTGCACGTTGTTCGAGGATCTGACGCTCCTTCTCTAGTCGATCACTGAACAAAGACATTCCATTTTCAGTTTGTGGTGCCGTTATTTACTCACACGGGTATGTAAAGACCTTGTTAAAAATAGCACTTTGCAAGAGTCTTAAACTCACACACCTGAAGTCTTTCTCCATCTTAGTGAAAATATCCTTGAACTCAGCGCAGACTTCTTCTCTGATCTGAGCCTCCAAAAGAAGACGCAACGCCCCCTGCTTACGACAAGGAATACAAGCATTTAATGTGGATTTTTTAAGGTGTACATTCAGGGAGTAGTCACCGCCACTACCTCTTTGTCTTCCTCCATGGTTCTGTCTTCTTCTCCCCCCTCCTCCTCCTCTTCGGCCTCCAGCACGGTGCCTTCTACCTCACTCTCCTCCATTTCTTCCTCGTCTTCCTCATCATCCTCGTTTTCCAGAACGTCCTCTAAACTGGTTTCCCAGGAAATCAATGAGCTCTTGCGTCCGCGTCTCACCGCGTTCTTTTGGGTTTCCATCATGCTGAGCGCAAGTTCTGGACCTGAAACAACCGGATCCACCACCAAGGGCCGACTATTTACCATCACCACCTGTAAGACAGATATTATTTAACAAAATAGGAGGGTTTTAATGCACACGTTTTATAGTGCCGTCATGGTACCTTCTGGGCCAGGGCGGAGAACTTGAGTACATTAAGAGTCTCATCCACGTTGGAAGAGTTTTGGTTGATGTTGACCACCATCGTGACTCGACTGGCACCACTGAAGAAGAACTGGAGGAAGTGGGTCAACTTGGACTCACGGAAGGGGACGTGGTGCTGTAACCTTTACAGGGGACAGATGGATGAATTAAGCATCTTCAGTCTCGGAGCAAATGCAAATCCTGAGCAGGTCCGGGACACTTACTTGTTTTGAGAGTTCAGTCTCAGGGACTGGAGACACTTTCCTAGTGTCAGCAAGGAGTTGTTTATATTTCCTGCCTCTTTCAGCCGTTTTCCAGTGTTTTGGGTCCGTGAGCATCGTTCTGATCCAGCAAGGTCACATAAGACCAATCTGACTCACACCAACAAATGAGATGAATTGGAAAAGCAACAACAACGAAATGGATTGTGTTTGTGTCTTACTCGCTGATGCCAACAACTCTGGGAACTCCAATATAGTCTACTCTCATGATCCTGATGGAAAAGATGCTGTGGCTGTGGGGATAAATACACATTAACAAAATGCACTCAATTAATATTGATGCAGTCTTAACACAATTAAATAAGAAATGGTGATTAGTTTTAAAGATTTGCTTACATCACTATTTTTACATTTTTGAGAAAATTAAAGTTAAATTCTATTTAACATCCATAAGGCACACGCATGCACTTATTTGTGAAGCGTAGCATGTTGTTTACTACAGACCTTCTGCTGGACTCCTGGTTCAATCTAGTTGCTGAGATACTTTGGTTCTTCTTCCCGACCTTCATCAGTCTATAGGCCTCCTCAGAACTGTGGACCTGGACCCACTTCAGGTCTGAGAGACACACACATTCATTAGTCGCACATCCTGACTTGAGTGACTGGCACAGACAAACACCTTTGATGTAGGAATTTCCACGGACGTCCTGGGACAGACGCAGGAACTGTCTCTTTTGCCCAAGGGGGACCTGTACAGAAATAATGAATCAAGGCAATCATAACATAAAAATTCCTTTTGGTAAGAAATGGACCCATAGTGAAATCAGTCTCGGCTCTAGACAATGACAGCAGTTACCATGGCAACAATTGTTATTGCATTATAATGATTACCTGTTCCAGAAGGTCGTGGACGTTGTCATTGTAAATTTCACAAAAAGAAATCCAAATGGAAAACTGTATGTTTGGGCCACAGTCTAAATTGAAACTCTCGTCAGCAACGCTGTTAATGCTGTCGCCGCTCAGGGAGGAGCCTATGTACAAACACATGGAACCAGTGAGAAACCAGAATGTAACACTTTAAAAAATGTAAATCAGAGTACTAACCATCCAGAAATGTTGTCCTCCATGATGCATTCTTGTCACTCTGCAGATAAAAAAACACTTTCAATATGTGTTTAATGGTTTTTCCATAATGTGTGTTTAATGGTTCAGACCTCCTTGCAGAGTCTCAGCAAGTTCTTCTTCTGGGTAATATCCAAGTTTTGCTGTTCAGGGGTCAATCGGCTGAAGTCCCTGCAGCGCTGAGGCTTTAAGTCACATCGAGGGTAGAGGCGACCAGCCAGACTGTTAAAGATGACGGCGAGCGATCGGGGTAGGAGACCACCATCGTGGTCTGGACCTGAGCAACACACAGTCGTACAAAGATACACAGAATTGTGATAAAACTAGCAACAGATCAACTGGCAGACATATACATTTACAGGGGCAGACAGACAGAGAGAGTGAATGAGAAGGTAAATGGATGTAGATAAAGGGTTAAAAAAGACACTGATGGAGAGTGGGTTACAGACCTAAGAAGGTGAAGGTCTTGCCAGCATTAGTGACTCCATATGTGAATACCAGGGAATTGCTTCCTTCCAACACTTGCCGCACCAAACCTCGGACTGAACCGTCAAAGACTTTCCTCTGACTGGCGTCTGGACCAAACACCTGCAGAAATCACTCTTGTTACAACATGGACTGCAAGCCAATAGGAAGACTAGAAGGATGGTGTCATGCTCACCTGTGTGAAGGTAAACCGCTGAGCTGCCTGCAGGAGGGGTCTCTCGCTTTGTCGATTGTGCAGCGAAGAGCGAGGTGGTTTCAGTACAACAGTTTCGGGACTCTCTATTGTGACACATTCCTTTAGACACAAACCAAACATGTTAGTGGAGACTAACAACATGGTTTATCTACCATCATATAAAAAAGTGACCATTTGAAGACTATATAAGTATACCTCAGTTTCTCCACTCGCTCTCTCTGCAGAGGTCAAAGGTCGCACTCTCAGGTAAACCTGCAAGTTTTCCGTCTGTCGTAAACAGAGACACGCTTTTCAATGTCATCCCAGTGATTGACACTTGACAGGCACACATGCATGCGACCTGACAGTAAGGGGTACCTGAGAAGAGAACTCGTTCAGAAGATTCTTCTTAATGTCGTCCACATCGACAGGTCCAACTCTCTCGGGTCTCCACGACAAACATGATTCCATCATGTTTGGTCCAGTGCCTCCTGTATGACGACGTTTAACACTTATAGCTAATATATATGTACCTCGGAACGATTCACTTTATCCCTTTTAGTTTCAAAATATAGAAGTTGTATTACGCGATTGAGCCTTGTTGTTAGCATTAGCATTAGCATTGACCAAAGCTCTGCAGTAACTGTAAATTATCACGATCGAAGACCATCGTAAAATCGAATTGGGAACGCGTGTGTACAAATAAACTCACCAGATGTTCCTATTTTTTCTGTATTTCTATGTAATCCTGTCGACTTGATACATTTAAGCCTCTCATGTACGCAAGCGTTCGCGGGCTTGTTTTTCAACTGCAGGGCTTCCGTGACGTCATCTGACGAGCGACGCTGCAACGTTTAATACTTCTCGCGAGAGTTACAGCAACCTTGACCGTTTCTTATATGAATATAGATATGAATTAAAAATTAAAAATATGTGATATTTAAAATCATTTCAGTCTCAAGCAGATATCCGCAACGTAAAAAACGTTACATTATTTAGGTAATATCGCGATAATGACATCGGCAAACTTGCTTAGAAAGAGTGAATAAAAACAGTAGTACAAATGTTTTCTTTAAAATATTTATTATTAAACGTATTTCAAGTGTGTGGGCTGAACCAAAATTAAAAAAAATCGAATCTTTACAAATTATTATACAAACTATAATACAAAGTTCACAATGTTAAACGGTCTGGATTATTAACTGACAGAAAAATATGTCTAACCAGTTTACTAAAAAATAAATGTACAAAGTATATCAAAACTAAATTTGCAGCTCCACTAGACTTTGGCTTAAGGGTCACATAATAACCAGCCCCTCACTAACTGGCATGTTGATGTGCGCCGTGAGCAGCGGTGAGCTGCTCTCCTCATGAAGCACAAACACTTTAATAATGTCAGATATTCCACGGTCACTGGTGCACTCCACCATGGTCTGCACCGGGTAGACCAGCCCGGGCACCAGCATAGGGATCCTCAGGTAGGGAGTACGGACGCGGTACAGATTCTGGTCGTACAAGAAACTTATGGCGAGGTTCATAACGGGCCGACACGCTGCCGTGTTCTGCACGTTGAGCGTGAGTTTGAAGAACGGACCTACACCCTGGACCACCGCGTTCATTTTAAGTGGTTCAGTAAGACTGGACGACACCGGGGTCTGGCTCGACTCCAACGCCGTCACGTAGGCTTTGGCGACAGCGAGCCGAAGACGGGTCAGGTCCATCTGGAAGGCCCGGTGCATGGCCACAGCGTTCTCCCGCTCTCTCAGGGTTTGGTCCACGTACAGCTTGGTCTTCTTCGGGACGTTGAGTCGAACACTTTGGGCCAACGGAGGTCCGGGAGCGGAATCTCTGTCTTCAAACACAGCCGTCCTTTTTAGGATCTTCAGTATAAGACCCCCACCCTTGGTGGTCATGATGAGGGTCCCGTCTTCGCGGCCGTAGCGACCGAAGCATATGCTCGTGACAATGTCGGGGGTCTTGAGGACGCTCAGGAGGTTCTTGTCACGGTACAAATGGACCTCACAGTTGGCCAGAGCTACGAGGACGGCTTGAAAACCTCTAGTAGGAAGGTCCATGGCAGCCATTGTGTTGATGGGGGCAGGGAGGACGGTCTGCCATAGTTTCTTTCCCTGGACATACAGAAGAGGCAGAGGATAGAGCACAGACTGAAGCAAAGCAATATGACCATAAATTAAATAAATAAATACATGTGTGAATATAAATAAAATGCAAAAATAAATGAATTAATTGTGGTTTTATTTTTGTTGGAGAATGCTTCTATCTCTGTGTATATAGTCACTAGTATTTATTTATATATTTTAAGTTTTATTTATTTATATATTTAATCATTAACGTATATTATTTAAAAAATATATTTGCTCTTTAATTTATTTCCATTTTTCTAGTTTTGGTATTTTTATTTATTTATTTAACACGCATTTATTTATACATTTACTTATTTATTTATACATTAAATGTACTAAAGTGTTTGACAAGTCCCTGGAGGATCTCACCTTCTGAGTAAAGCCCTGGAGAGTCTCATCACTGCAGCCAACCACAACGTTTTTGCCTACTCTCACCAGACCCACCGGATGACTCGACAGTTCAACACAATACTTGGGTTTGTCCGATTCCCTAAGAAAGATAAAGAAGTTTTTTTTTTTGTATCAGAACTGCTTGAAACATGCAAAACAAACCAATTGATGTTACAGCAGTGTTGTAAAGAACCATGGGAAGCGTAGTCTGCAGCTCACCGGCGTAGAATGTAGATGTTCCCGTTTCGACACGCCACCGTGATGCGAAACTCTACGTCGTACTGTCCCGTCACGTCCATCATGGTCGGGGGGGCAGGAAGTGACATCTACGACACGAAAGTTGACATCACCACCGTACTCGAAAACCTAGGTAGTTGTGGAAAGTTACCTTGGCCAGGATGATGAAAGCCTCGGGGTCCAGGATGAACACGTGACAGCTCTCTGTACCGATCAGGAGACAACTGACCCCGTCCTCATCCGCCGTGCTCTTCTTCACCGTGCTGATGCACGTGATGACCGTCTAAGATACATAGAAACATGGACCGATTGGCGTCGTTGTGTGTGTGTCTGAGAACACGTGTGTGTTACCTGTCTCCTGAGAGGCTGCTGCTTGTGCAAGTCAACAAACTCATGGAGGTCTCGAGGGTCTAGGCTGAGGGCTCGAAGTGAGCGGAGAGTTAGTGGGATACCATCGCTCGTCCTTAAAACCTCCAAAGTCTCTCTCAGTTTTGTAGGGTCCACCTGCCCCTCTCTCGCCTGCTGCCACACATCCTGTGAAAGTGTCAATCAGCAGCTTGAGTTTCTTATTGTGTCTCACGTGACCAGAGGCAGTACCTGCTCCAGCTGATTGACGTCCAGGCCCGGCAGGGTGAACTTGAAATATGGCCGTAGATTCTTGTAGACGTAGACGCACGGTCCCGACGCCACGGCGACCGCCGGGATGCGTGGCTCGTGCAAGTCCATGAAGAAGGCCACGAGACCGGCGGGCAGGTCCAACAGGACGCTCTCGCTCAGCAGCGCCGTGCCTCGGAAGACCTTCAGCTTCATTCCAGAAGAACGGGAGCCCAGGTCACCGACCACCAGGCGGGTCTCTCCGTCGCCGCTGAGGTCCGCCAGGTCTATGCAGGACGAAAGGGTTTGGAGACCCGCGACAGGATCGTAGTGGGCGTCCAGCCACTTGCCTCCATCGCCGCATCCATCTGACATCTCGATCTAGTAGATGGAGCAGCAATCCTGTACAAAAAAAACAAAAAGGAGTTTAAAATAAATGAGTAAGAGTCAGTCCTGTCTCGATTCATCTGCAAGAACCAAATGGATTTGAATTCAGCCCTTATGTGTACAAAAACATTAAAAGGTGTTTTTGACAGACGGCGTAGTCGCACAGAAAGAGACGCCAACTCACCGTTGCCACGGAAACCGCCTCGTCTACTCACACTTCCCTCTCGACGAAGCGTTGTGTTTCTAACAATGTAGACCAATGGAGAGATGTTAGAAAGGGCGAAGATGGAAGCAGCTGAGAACTTGTAATCTGACAATAATCCGATTCTATCCTCCTGCGGACTCCACACGGGCATGCAATGATGACGTCACATTAACCCCAGCCCCCTTTTTTTCAAATAAACTTTATTGATAAGTGTGCAGAAACACAGCGTTCAAAACAAAGTTCGCAACCACATTATCGCACGATCAGGGCTCGCAATACAAATAGAAGATGTTTTTATCGTCGGATATTGCATGCACGAAATGAAGTGAAAACATCGCATGGCTGTGGATTTTTCATCGTTTTATTTGGTTGTCGAGACAAAAACTAAGGTGGCCAAGAAGCGCAAAACGAATTTACAAACTGAAACACAATTAAAATTTCCTGAAATAAATTTACAAACTCCGAAACACACTTACAATTTTATTAAATCATTTTACAAACTCTGAAACACAATTACAATTTTATTCAATCATTTTACAAACTCTGAAACACAATTACAATTGTATTAAATCATTTTACAAACTCTGAAACCCAATCACAATTACCTGAAACAAATGTCCAAAAATGTCCCCCCCCCTGCCAGTTGTGAGATTCTGTTAATTTATTTTGCATGTCTGCGCCGCCGTAATACACAAAATAATGCACATTATTTCAAAATAAAATTCCGAATTTGCTCTTTGTGTTTATATAAACACATGCCAGCCAGTTACCCTGAACTTTGATAACATTACAAAAGGGGAACTTTCCTTCAAGGTTGGGTCAATGTTTGCTCACACAAACTAAAAACTTTCCAGGATGTCGTCACCATACTCTTCACTGCCCTATAAATGCAAGAGCAACAGAGGGTGGAACTAAAAGGCTTGAGACAAACCAGCAGAAAAATGACGCAAAGAACATCTCTTCTGATTTTGATCGGTAAGAACGAGCTATTGGTCGTGGTACATTTTATTGTTTAAGGCTCCCTTACAATACAAATACAGGTAATATGAGATTGAGATAATTAAGATCTGTATTTCTGTGCACAGTTGTGCTGACTGTCTGCGAGTGTGTGCGGTTTGGCCCAATCTGTAGAGGAAACCCAACTAACACAAGGAGATCAACTGACTCCTGGGGATCAGGTGCATATGGGGCCGGAAGGTGAGTCCTCAAAGTTAAGATTCGTTCAGTAGACGCTTCATTTTGGATTTGGTCATAAAGACAGGACAGACGCCATGCCGGTCTGGATATTGTGTGTAACGACGGCTCTGAGGTAATAGCTCCCTTTGATGTGAATGTGAGAGGCAAACTTGTGGTCTACAATGATCCAACTGGGGCGAAGGCAGCCATCAATGAGGGCATCAACCTGGAAGGAGAAGGTCAGTGGAAAAAAAACGATCCCTTTATACAGCTGCTAATGTTGTGAATCGGCAGGTCTAGTCTTCAAATTGTTCTACGTGAGGGCAGACCAGGAATATGTAACGGTGAGAAAAGGACAGCGGATCGGATTCATGCTGCCAATGCAGAGTGTTTACCCTGGAATAACATCCCATGTTCACGTTCAATTGCGTGACAAGAGTGACCCAAGCCAATACTTCTGATGGAAGCAGCCAGAACTACATGAAGCCCAGTGCATCCAAATAAAAACATGGGCATTCAATGTTGTCAAATTGTCTTTTTTAATCTTGGCAGGAATCTTTTTCTTGGTCTGAAAAACATGCTCTTAAGCAGGTCACACAACAGAGCAATTTGTCAAAAGCTGATCAAAATACTTACACCTGAAAACATTGATATTAAAGCCAAGATTTTTGTCCGACAGAATCAAGTATTGATTCTTCAGAACAACATTTAGAAACAGCTAGCAAACGACAAAATAAAAAAAACAGTAATTGCTTGGTACAACTCTTAGTTTTCATCTCTGTAGTAATTCATGTCTTTCTATTGTTGAGGAAATCTTTATTCAAAATCAAATAAATGAACACCAGAGGAGGATGACTCATCTCTCATTACATTGGACATTTACAGTAACACAAATGCATACACACAATGGCACTTAATGGTACATCACATAATCAGTCCAGGGCAGATTGCAGCAAGGGAGCATAGCCACCGGCTAGCTTAGATTTCTTCATTTTTTTGATAGACCTCTGAAGATCCGACTGACACAGCGGCCTCACAGACTCCTCCAGCGGGCTGAAAAACATTGGTCAGAAGTGAGATCAATGAGTTTAGTTGTAAATGCCATGACTACCCACCTCTCCTTTTGCGTTTGCACAAAATCTCGGACACACAACAGGGCTGCATCCCGGCACATCTCTCTGAGGTCACTTCCTGAGAATCCCTCCGTCTCCACAGCAACGTGGGCAAAGTCAATGGAATCAACCTGTAGGAAGAACATGCGTCCGTTCAAAGAATCCGTCACTTCACCCCACAAGAAGTCCGTGAGTTAACTCACATTCTCATCCTCCAGGATCAGTTTGAGGATTTCCTCCCTCTGTCGAAGACCCTGAAACAAATCGTTTTAATTGGCGGCTGAACATGTGTGTGTTTGCGACACTGTGTGTGTGTGTGAGTTACTAACTGGTTGATTGATGTGAAACCTCGTAGGCATCCTACGAAGTATTGCAGAATCCAGGTCTTGTGGTCGGTTTGTGGCTCCCATCACAATCACCTGAATACAAGTCTTCTTCGTCATCATCATCTCATATTATGTTTTAAAATATGTACATACCTGACAACATTGGTCAGTTTCAAGACCATCCCAGAGACTCATAAACTGAGCTTTCATCATAGCTGTTGCTTCATGGTCAGAACTGGTGCGACTCCGGAGGAAGGAGTCTAGACGCACACAAACGAACGTTTAAACGGCCATATTGGTTTGAACCTGCGTAGTTCAACTGTACCTATTTCGTCAATGAAGACGATTGCTGGCTGCAGCTTGACAGCCAATGAGAAGACAGCATTTGTGAGCTTCTGAGACTCTCCGTACCACTTGTCCGTCAAAGTGCTCGGCTGAAGGTTGATAAAGCGAAACCCTGCCTCTTTGGCCGTTGCCTTAGCGATCAGAGTCTTCCCGCAGCCCGGAGGACCATACAGCAGCACACCTGTAACAATAATAACACGATGCGATTCATACTGCATGTCCACGCCGTCATCTCAGTGTCAGTCATCTGACCTCTTGGTGGCTGGAGAAGGCGGGACCCTCGGAAAAGATGCCTCTTCTGGACTGGCAGGACAACGGTCTCTTTTAGCTCAGTGATGACGTCATCCAACCCTGCAACATCTGTCCAGGCCACCTACAAGCACAACAACATCACGCACAGGTGAGGAAGTCCAAGTGAAATTCCTATATCGTTACCTGCATAGTGAGCGGGTCGACCAGGTGGGCGGCAATGCTCATTTCATACTCTGACAACTTGACATTCTTCACTCCGATCTGACGCATCAGCTTCTCCGCCTACGAATTCAAATCAATCGTCAGTCAGACACCAGCACATGTTAAACGCCCCCCACATCATCTCTGGTTCACCTGTTTCTGGGCATCCATCTTCTGCTTCTTGGTCGGGTCAATGGCGTCAATCATCCACTTGATGGTGAAGTACGTGACAGCTCCAAAGACGGTTAACCGGAAAAGAAGGCCAATGACTTCATTTCGGCCCAGAGGGCGAGCCACGCTTTCCACAGGAACTTCCCTGAGGTCCATGGTGACCCTGTGACCGCCAGACAGCAGAGGTGGAAGAGAACAAGAGTATTATAATACATTAAGGAAACCACTGTCACCTTAATAAACTCGTATTGACAGAACAAAACAAATATCTTATCTAAAGAACATTTCTACATGATTGGTGATGGAGGAAGCGTTTATTATCATCAGCACTGAAATAAAACCAAACCAGGCCTCAGACAGGAAGCTATTCGCACACGAACAGGAAGTGAAAGGTAAAAACACCAGGAACCCTCGTGGTCTTCCGTCATACACATCCGCTGGAAAGTGAAACCGGGTTTGACTGTAACAGAAGATGATTCATATACATCTGTGCTGCTTCTTTATTATATTATTATTATTGTCACAGTTGATCCGGACGTGACCCCTCAGATGTTTGCTGACCACGACTTCGGAATTGCCATTGAAAATGAAAATATTTAGAACACAACCTTTAAAACTGTTAGCATTAGCATGACCTTTCTGTTTCCCCGGCGTTTCTCAATAGGAAAAAGAGTCATAAGGTATCTCGGTTATTAGTATATCTGTCGACAGAAGGCAATCTTAAGTTTAAAAATACTGTCACGAACCTGTGTCTTCTACTTCTGTTGTTTACTCCGCACGTTGCTACGTCTTACTCCGGGAGTCCGGCAGGGAAGACTCCGCAATATTGCCCCCTAGTGTTACAACTATGGAATAGCAAATGATATCCGTCGTTATAAAAGTTTAGTATTTCAGGAAAAACTGGCTTTTCTGGCCGCATCTTTCTGGGTGGATCATTCGTGTTGTTTTGAATAGAAGGTTTTATATAGCATTTTCACACCCACAGCACAGCACGGTGTTGTTGAAAATACACATACGCTTAACCTGAGGAATATAGTTTATTAGCAATTGTCATACATACAGTAATACGAAATATAAACCAACAAAACCTGGCAGTTATTGTCAGTGGTCATCTGTGAAAGAAAAGAGTCATAAAATCGTTATTACTTTAAACCAGCCCTGAGCAAACTGCATTTATGTGGCTTTTATGAACAAAGAGTGAAACTATAAAACTAATCATGTAGAAATGTAGCTTCTTTCAATTTAAATATCTACCACTAGTTCAACTCGAATAGAAAATCTTCATATACAAATATCTTGGGTGTTTTTTTTAATCATATCAATGTGTTAATACTAATATTTGCTTAAGAGTTTACAATTAAATAAAATTTATAGAACATGAAACGTGAAATGAAATGGATTTTTTCCCCCCTTCTTTCTTTTGGCTTGACGCCATCCCACCCCCACAATAGTTACTACAATGTGGCCACTTGGAAAATATAAATGTCCACCTATGCTTTAGAGTGAGAATTCTAGAATTTACCCTAACTTTCTTCTGCACCATAGTCAAATTTTGCATGAAAAAATGAATACCATTTGTTAATAAAGTGTTATTTAAAGTATTTTTCTTTATTTGTGTTAATTGGCACCAAGTAGTCACACACTGTCAAGGAGAGCAAAGTCCTTGCTTGGATTGGAACACCTGGAGTACACTCAGAGCAGACTCGACACAGCCGTCAAAGTTTGAGTGGCTAAAGGCGTCGCCGGCACAGATAAGCAGGGGACGGTCCAGGACAGTCATGTGACCCGGAGAATCAGGAACTGCCGTCTGTACCTGATGTACAAAGTGTGAAACCGTCAGACATGCGTACAAGAGCCGATATTGAAAGTTCGGGGTCTCACCTGAGAGTACCTCCATTTCTGACATTTGATACTGACGGCTGGGGGAAGATCTGGAATAAGCTTTTGAAGCTCCTGCAGGACGATTGGCTGGACCTCATCCTTGTCCTGCTCCAGGTGCTCCAGGCCGAAGGGCACACTAGTGTGGACTACCAGCGAGGGCCCGCGACCCGGGGCCACTGCGAGGATACAGAACTCTGGTCAGGAGGGAGTAGGGAGTAGTGAGCAGGGGGTGAATATACCAGCATTGCGCTTGCGGTCGTCCACGGCGATGTATCTGATGACCGAGTTATCGGTGACATATCGGGCCGACCACGGGATCTTCAGGTCCACATCAGGGGAGAAGAAAAGGGCGAGGGCAAACCTGGAGGAATACACCACCGTGTCTAACTGCTCTCTCTGTTGGACCGACAGCACTGACACACAAACGGCCCAGTTACAATCGTGGGTCTAGATGTGCGTTCGTGTTTCTGGAATCTTACAACTAGGCACGTCCCCCTCCAGCTGTAGGAGCTGCGGCACCGGCATCGTCAAGATCACCGCATCAAACATGTCCGATCCTCCGGTCTTCTTGTGAACCTCCCATGAGGCCCCGCGACGATACACGCCAGTGACATGATGCTCCAGGAACAGTTCGGCTCCTGAAAAGAAAGTATCAAATAAAAGGTTGTGTTTTCCAGGTTTCCTTTGATCTGCTCGGCCACTACCTGATTTGGACAGGAAGTATTTGACTAAACTGCTCATGCCCTGCGGCGTCACAAAGTTCTGAGCATCGTCCTTTTGTTGAAGGCCCTCAATCGGACCTTGTAGGGGTGTCAGGAGGCCCGAGGACTGAAGCTCAGAATACAAACTGAGGAACACACAGAGCACCAATTCGAAAGGAAGTATCCAATGTTAAATTGCTGATCTTTACCTTTGGTGCTTCTTTGCATATGCAGGTGTTGCTGTGATGTACTGGGCCCCAAGATCAGCTGATTGACAGGCAGAATCAGGGGCCCGAGCCGTCGACATCCTTCCGCCTGTTTCACACAAAAAAGAGTTTTTGTTTATATGCCACATTCATTAAATGCATTAAATAACAACACTGTGGTCACGTGACACAATGTTGGCAAAACATCTGCACTTTCTCTTCTGTTTCAACGAATGCATACGTCACTTCCGGTTGGCAAGCCTGCATCAGAGGTCAGTGGAAAACATTCAAATTTGTTGCTTATGTATTCGTTTATCGACCCACAGTTAGAGCCGATTTGAAGATGCTGCCCCATGGATATTATATTGTTTACAGTTGGCTCGGTTTCGCAAATCCGATCTGGTTCTGAGACCAGGCTAACTTTAAATAGCACATTTTCTGGGGGAGTTTCGGACCTACCAGTGCCGCGGGCTTTGTCCCAAACCACGAGCTTGACCTGGTTCTGCAGCTCCCTCCTGAGTAAACAGGCGCATAAACTGCCTGTCATGCCCGCTCCAACTATTAAAACCCGAGCCATTTTCAATCCGGACTACAAATGGATTCGGTGAGCAGCAGTAGATCAGTTACAAAACTCGTTCATTGAAATTCTACATCCGCCCAAATTTTCAAAATAATGTTGACGTTAAACCGTAGTTAATAAACGAGTGGTCGTTTTCATCGAGTTAAATTATCATTTTATTTGTATTATTTTTTACAAATAAACGTATACGTCAACCTGCGTCAACAAGGCCATTCAAGTGCTTCGATCATTGTGTTATTTTTTTTTTGTTTTATCTTTCCTTGCGTGTGCTCAGGAAATTGGGTCCGATTAGCGAGTTCTGATAAGAAACTCTCAGACAAACTTTGACCAGGGTTCGGTGGTGACGTCACATCTCAGCTGACCGGCGCGGCGGCGAGGAGTGTTGCAGCGATACTGTGTTATTACTTCGTTGTTACTCTAAGAGTCAAGGTGGCCTCGGTTCTTCTGCACGGAACGTCGTGGTTCACCCTATTTTTGTTTATATTACCAGTGAAGCACTTTGATCTCTTCTTGTTTGTTTTTTAAAAAGCGGTTTCAAACCACTTCCGGTGAACCCAGTCACGTTACTTAAGTTACGGAAACAGGTGGAAAAGGACAATCGACTGTTTTTTTTGTTTTTGTTTTGTAAGGTGTGTTGAAACATCGCCAGATACGATGCTGTGGAATCTGCTCTGGGTTCTGTTTGTGGAGGGTCTCCTCCACGTCCACGGCAGGGTCTTGGTTCCTGGTCACATCTGTAATCCAAGCCTGCATCGATGCCCCCCAGACCAGACTCTGGACCCTGAGGTCCACATGAACGTGGTGAGTATCTCATGACTCAGCGTTATTTAAAGCATTTGGGTGGCAATGGTTCCATGTATTATTAAGACGAATGAAACCGGTGTTTGCCTTCAGTCCGAGATCATCAGAAGGTGGGGGTACCCTGCAGAAGAGTACGAGGTCCTCACGGAGGACGGTTACATCCTGACGGTCAACAGGATCCCTCATGGATTCAAGCGACGAGAAGGTGAGTGGATGCTTTTGGTCAAGAGTTGTTGCTCCTGTGATGATCTAATGGATGAGTCACAATCAAAAATAGCTTTATTGGCAGAGTTTATTAAAAATATATAAGTGGAAATTCTCTGGATGTTTGTGTCTTCTTTGGGAATTTCCTCTTTTTGTGTAAAAATAATAAATAAAAATATATAAAACATAACACAGCACCATCAGTGCCAGATTCATACAGCACTATACAAATATTACTTACTTACTTGCTTAAACACACACTGCAGGAATGTGAGATTTCACCACTCTTATCTGCCCACTGTGGTCAGACTTTTGAATTAAAAAAAATGTTTTTAACTTCCCCCATTCCACTTCCTATAATTATTATTATGGTTTAGATTATTATCTGTTATTGATTTTGTTATGTTTTTCAAATGGGTGCTATTTGTCCTTGTTTATTGTGTAAGTATGTTCTATTTTTTTCCTTCTGAACTGCTAAAACAACTCATTTCCAGATTGTGGGACAAATAGAGGAATATTAATCAATAAATCAATTTTAAAAAGTGCAACAACAGTCAGTGCAAAAACCGTCAACATGGGATGAAAGTGGAGATAGTAGCAGGTGTCAAGGGTGAGAATTTATCAGTTCATAATGGAAACGGCGTTGGGGAAGAAACTTATCTTATGTCGAGTTTACTTCACCAATAAATCGGTGGTTACAAGGGTATTGATGCTTCTGCAGGTCCGAGGCCAGTGGTCTTCCTTCAGCATGGCCTCCTCGCGGCCAGCAGTAACTGGGTCACCAATCTGCCCACCTCCAGTCTGGGGTTCGTGTTGGCGGACGCGGGTTACGACGTGTGGCTCGGGAACAGCCGTGGAAACACCTGGTCCAGGAAGCACAAGTGGCTCAACCCGGACGACGACGCCTACTGGAGATTTAGGTTCCTGTCTCTCACTAACCTGTCTCACCTTCTTCGTCGCCGGTCTAACCCTCGCACCTGTGCGTCCGCAGTTACGATGAGATGGCTTTGAAGGATCTCCCAGCTGTTATAAACTTTATTTTGAAGGAGACGGGAAGAGAGCAGATCAATTACATTGGACACTCTCAGGGGACGACCATAGGTAACACACAGTACGACACACACACTTACACTCTGACACAGTAATGATGTTATTACTTCTTCTTTTCCTAGCGTTCATGGCCTTCTCGGCACTTCCTGATCTGGCCAGCAAGATCCGCATGTTTGTGGGTTTGGCTCCGGTGGCTACAGTGTCTTTCTCCAAAAGTCCGATGACTAAACTGGCGGTCCTGCCCGACTTCCTGACCTGGGTGAGGCTATGACACGACCTACAATGGATGCTTCGCATCAGAAGTGTCGTGGATTTAATTTGTGTCGTGATTCGTCACGTGACCCACGTCAACAGGACCTGTTCGGAAGACGGGACTTCCTGCCCCAGAACAACATGATCCAATGGCTTGCGGAGCACGTGTGTGCGCACGAGCATCTTGGCGAACTGTGTGGAAACATTTTCTTCCTGCTGTGTGGCTTCAATGAGAAGAACCTTAACATGGTAACGCACCATCACACGCTTTGACAACCTTTGAAAAACACCAAGATCAATCCTATTGAAACGATTTGAAATTGACGTTGACATTGTTTTAGACTCGTACTCCAGTTTATACCACCCACTGTCCCGCTGGTACCTCAGTCCTGAACATGTTACACTGGGCTCAGGTATACACTCACACACTCACACACATGCTAACTCACAGAACTGTTGCGATTATCTTACCAATATCTTCCTCTTATCCCAGGCTGTCCGTCAAGGAAAACTGATGGCGTTTGACTTTGGTCCGAAAGGAAACATGGTTCATTACAACCAGGTGAGCCTGGACTCTGGTTTTCTCCAACTGTATTGGATAAACGATATTAACTAACCAGTAGAAACTCCACGGTCCATGGTATCATGGAATATTGGCGAGAGAGACCACTCTGTCATTAAAGGGCGCTGCTGCATCTGAACCAAGGTCGTGCCCCTTACTTTGTATTTTGGTCCTTTTATTGTCTCCAGACCACACCCCCTGAATACAAAGTACATAACATGAAGGTTCCGACTGCAGTTTTCTCCGGAGGAAAAGATACACTGGCTGACCCCAAAGATGTCGCTGTTCTACTGACCCAGGTCTGTTTCAAGCGGATCACCCAAAGATTTGTAGCTTGTTTGTTAGCAACCCTGACTTGGTTTTGTGTCTCTTAGATCTCTAACCTGGTCCTCCATCTGCACCTGGATGAATGGGAACACCTGGACTTCATTTGGGGTCTCGATGCTCCAAAAGTGATGTTCCCCTCCATCCTCAAGCTGCTGGCCGATAGCTAAACATACCTCTGCATTGAAAAGACTTTTATAGGTTTGAATCCAAGAGTGATGCTGTATGCTTGTGTGTGTCTGTGCAAGAATGTGAATTTTAATCGGTGTTTTTATCAGCCTATTTAATATTGTTTTAAACTTTTCATCACTTTTAAAATAATTTCTATCAGCGATTCTAATTCATGTTTTAGCGTCAGAGGCTAATGGTTAAAAATGCTGTGGGCACATCGTCAATCAGAGATACTGTAATCTTTTTTTAATAAAACTGCATTGTTTAAAAAATAAATTTGAATTTATTCACATTTCTGATTTGCATACCACTTTGAATAAGACACACAAGCATGTGGAGTAAACACATGGTGAGAATGTGATAGTTGGGCTTGGAAAAAAAAACGGACCCACAAGAAAGACCACTTGGCAATTTATGGACTTTTTTTTGAGGACGCTGTCCTCCTCAAGCCCCCTCCCTCAGCAGCCGGACTATTTTGTGGAACTTGAGTCTGGTGGCAATGTTCAGCGGAGTCTCCTCTTCCTGTTAAAGAAGAGTTTGGTGAGTGGTCTGACCGTGTGACTGCTGAGGTTCTTTCAGGTTAACATACCAGGTTAACAACGTGGACGTCGGGCTCACGCTTCAGCAGCAGAGGAAGCATCTGCAGATTCTTCCTGGCACAGATGTAGTGTAGCGCAGTGTTTCCCTTCTGCAAATACAAACGACTGTCAGAACACGCTTCCAGGTAAAGTAACGCCTTAAAGCAGAAAAGGAGATGTTCTGTATGAATATAATAAACACAAGCAGCTTCAGCTGAGGGGGTGTGAGACAAACAGCAGTGTTGTCGTAAGAGTTCAAGTTAGAAAAACATTTGAAAGTTATTTTAATTAAGTTAAAAAGGTCGTTTTTTGTACTGAAACATTCCAGGAAGATAAAATACTTAAAAAATATATATGCATAATCAAATGAATAACTGAATACATAAAAAGGCGTGAATACATGTAGAAATATATAACATAAATAAATTACTGAATTTATCTTTAACTGTTGAAAAACGGCGCTATATCCGTGTATGTTTATTTATACATTTGAATATATTTGCATTTGTATTAGATTTAATCTTTTTTTTAATTCCTATAATAAATATTTATTCATATACATGTACTCTATTAGCAAACTGCCGGCAAAATATCGGAAATTAATAAAAGACGAAACCAAAGTGTATATATAAATGCATTCTTAGCTTTTAAAACAACGAAATGCATAAATAATTGAATGTACAAATGATTAAAAGTTAAAATATATAAATAAATAAATGTATACATACACAGTTCTCTGACAAAGTAAAATCTGAATTTATTTATTTCAACAAATTATATTTATTATATCTTAGCCATTTATTCACACATTTACTTCACATTTAGTTGTGTATTTATATATTTATTCATTTATAAATAATAATTACTTACTTATAATTATGTCATTTATTCTCCTTCATATTTAGCAGGAGTTTGGTTACTCAGTCCTACCATACGGACTAAAAACACCCTAGTATTTCACTCAGTAACTGACAGGACCTAATCAAAAGTTTGTTTTTAAAACACCCAAAAATTGTCTCACATAGTCAACCGCGTTGATGTCCACGTCACTTTTCAGCACTTTTTCCATCAGTGCCTGGTTTTTCTTCTGTATCTGCAACTGAAAAACGCAAACACGTGACATAGAAACACAAGGGTGTCCATTCATTGTGTCTCACCATGATGAAGTAACCAAGCAACAGGATGGGCATGAGGATGAGGATCATCAGGTGGTCCAGCAGAGAGAACGTCCTCCTCGAGACATAGTGGAGGCACGTGCGTTGTTTCTATGGGAACAGGGAACCATCACCAGACCGAACCCCCAAAAATATCATGTCCAAACAAACCTTGTTAGTCAAAGTGGCATCAGCTCCATTTTCCAGCAGGTACTGGACCACCTTGACGTTTCCACGCCGACATGCGGCTATGAGCGGTGTGTCCCCCGAGGGGGGGTCCTGTCTGTTGATGCTGTCCGGGTCTTTCTTCAGGACTTGGAACAGCTGATGGAGATCCCCGCTTGAAGCCAGCTGACACACCGGCTACAAAAGAAACATCATTTGTCAAGTCAGGAAACAGGCTTTAGAGCAGATGTCAGTGTGATCAGAAAAGAGGAACAGGTTTTAGAGAAGTAGGCAGGAAACTTTCACTCTAGTTCACAGAGAGACAACCAGTGTGTGTAAAGGTTGTTTGAGATTAAGTGTGTGTGTGTGTGTGTGTGTGTGTTTAACACACAGAGAGATTAACAGTTTTAGTTTGTATACCTCAGAGTAGACGACACCCATGTCGACGCCACGAACTCACCTGGGCAGTGTGTACACGTCAAGAGCCACACCGGAAACACACCGCTGTCAGAGTTCACCCTCCAAAATAAGAGTCGACTTCATCCCCCTGACACCCCCAAAAAAAAAAGACTCGACTCTTTGTCATCGAGTCGCGTGACGCTGTCGCTCTCACCGAGAATGTTAAGTGGTCGCCACATCTGCAGGTGCGCGGTGTCACGTGCCGCTGGCATGGAACCGGTTTATGCAAGAGCAGGGGCGCATGCGCACGGAGCGTTACACCCGCGCTTTCGCTGATCCGCTGTAGCTTCAGCCATTTTATCAGATTATTCCTGACCGGGGTCCGGATCCGGACTGCGATGCATATCTGCCTGCACGTATGATGCGAGGATGCGCACTGTGCGCGTTCACGACTGCAAACAGGTGAGAGAAGAGCAGCTTTTCGTTTTTTCATCTTCAGCCTCCGAGTGTTGTCATGGTAACAGCAATTGTGGACCGGTCCTTTTTCACCCCAGATGATTTAAAGATGCGACAGGTACCGATAACTGCTGTTTAAAACTATATTTTATCAGAAAAGATTGACTCTGACTTCATCGGAATTTTACAACTGCAGAAGCGGATGAGCAGGTATGAGTGGAGATCAGGTTCTGCAGGATGCTTGAGTGTCGGCTGTAGAAAAATGCATCCCCTTGTTAGTTTCAGGTCAAAGTTCTTGTCGTGAGTGTAGTTTGATTCATTTTCTATTAAGTAAGTTGCTTCCCAACCTCGTCTGGCATCGGAATATTGGAGGAGGAGGATGTTGACAATCCCATGATAAGTGTGGAGGTGTGATGATTATGAAGTTGATGACTAAATTCATACTGTTTTTTGTTGTCATGACAACCACTCAGAAACGACTTGAAGCTAGCCAACCAGGGGGTTGACAAATCCTGATGACATTAAGGACCAAGTCCTTATTTTTGTGCCAGGATCTGTTCTCACCGACCAGCAGGCTGACGTGTGATTGGCCAAAGATCATACATACCATTATCCTGATCCCCCAACCCCCCCACACTTTTCACTGGGGTGTTGCTGAAAGTCCCAAACAGGCAAAAATATCGGTGCTGCACCTCACCCACAGCCTGTGGTAGCAACTATGCTGACCATTTTGTTTTTTTTGTCATCCAGAGGAGCGACCAGTGACTCAATGACCTCCTGACACACACACACACACACACAATGGACGCAAACTTCAGTTTAAACACCTTGGTAAGTGTGTATAGGTGAGTTAGAGTGTGTGTTCAAACGTATGATGATAACCAACCCTCTCATCTCTCCAGAAAAAGATGGCAGCCGAGCCGGACTACACTGATGTGTCTCTGCCGGCAGTGGAAAGGGTCCGTGCCTTGACTAAACTCAGCTGCAGTGTAGACGTGTGTGAAGATGTCACACCACGACGTTATTTCCGGTCCGGAGTGGAGATGGAACGCATGGCTGCAGTGTACATGGAGGAGGGAAGTCTGGAGAATGCCTATGTGCTCTACAACAAGTTCATCACGTACGTTTCAACTTTCACTGTTGTATAAAGATATAGTGCCTGGAGCTCGTTCATAATTGTGATCTTGTTTTACTAATTAACTCACTTACCTCTTCCTTTATGTTCTTTGTGTGTGCGTCCAGTCTGTTCGTCGAGAAACTTCCCGCACACAAAAATTACCGCCAGTGTTCAGTTCCTGAAAAGCATGTCATCATGAAGGTAATTCTATGGAATTGGTTGCCAATTTGAAATGTTTAATTGTACTTAAAAAAGATAATTGAAGTGTTGTAAATTAAGTAATGTGGGATTTATCATTAAAAATATTGGCTGTTTTTACACTTTTCAAATATATATTTTTTTCTAATTCCTCTCTGTCTAGAAAGTGTTGCATATAATTCAATTGTAACGTATTAAATCCAAATTTCTTCTTATTATTAATATTTCCTCAGTATCATGATGCATTTTTTTGTTTTAAATATAATTTCTTATTTAGAATTATTATATTTACTCCATAGCTAACAATGCTTTTCTATTAAAATAAAAACCTTCTATAACTAAGGTGAATTGTTGCAATAATTCTAATTTATTTTTCCAACTGTAATGAGAGGTTAGGAAAATTTAAACAAAATGATTGAGGCCTACTTGCTAACTAAATGTGTTGCTAAAGGTGCTAACTGCAACTATGTAAATCTAAAATTGAGCACATTTTCTATCACAGAAAACAAATGAATAAATTCATCTTCTCTATCAAGATTAACACTGTAATGAAAATGATAACATGAATACAGAGTTATGTCAGAGATGATAACATTTTCAGAGAGCCTTTTATTATATAAATGTATTTAAAGACGTCCCAGATTATTTTTAACCTCTTTGAGTGACTGTCTTTGTAGAAACTTCAGGAAGTCGCATTTCCTCGCAAAGATGAAATAAAAAAACGCCTGGAGGAAAAATATGACAAAGAACACAAGGCGTATCTGAGAGGTCAGGTGAGTGTGCGTTTCTCTCATCGTGTGAGTTTCAATGTGTGAGTCTGTGACCACGTGATTAGTGTCATGCCCAGAATGGGGAACGGGGACCCGTGAGTGAGCAGAGCAAGTTACTGGAGGTCAAAGGTCGTCAATTGGAGGAGGAGCGCCAGAGGGTGGCGGTGCTGCGACAGATGCAGATCGAATCGGAGCAGTTTCGTTATTTTGAAGACCAGCTGCGGCGACAGGAAGTAGCCAACAGGAAGGTGGAGGGAGCTGAGCCGCAGGTGAGCAGAATACTGCTGGAGAACAAGAGCATCCAGACCAGACAGTGATGGATCCCATGTGTGTTTATAGCCTATCAGACCAACTCCTTCACAGCTGAGGGAAGATTCCAACACAAAGAGAGCGCCCCCTACTGTCAGCAAGGCGGCTGCTTCACTTGCGCAAATACATGGTGAGAATCTGCTCCGTCGGTTCATACATGTTACATTATTATAATCAGCCAGCACCTTCAAAACCTTGACATTCCCTGATCTTTTAATCTCAGTTGTTAGCAGTGCAGAGGCTCTAAGGCGAGTTGTAGTTCCCAGAGACTTGGTCCAGCGCTTCCTCCTGCTGGCGGAGGTCAACACTTCACGAGGAGTGGAGACCTGCGGTATCCTCTGTGGGCGACTGGTAAGAGTGATGACATCATCAACACCAGACAGCAAGAATAACCAACCTGTCTCCTTCATGCTCTTTGTTAGCAACATGACCAGTTGGTTCTGACCCATCTGGTGGTCCCTAAACAAACGTCAGGTCCAGACTTCTGCGACATGGAGAATGTGGAGGAACTTTTCAACTTCCAGGACCAGCATAACCTGCTGACACTGGGCTGGATCCATGTGAGACACACACACCTGTTAAAAAGGGATCTTTAGGTTATGGGTGATATGTATAATCTCCTATGAGAGGAATGCTACTATGTGGAGTGGAGCTGTCCTGCTCTAACTCAGTTAATAATAATATTTTGATTTCCCTAAACCAGTGTTGAAGTACAGAGTTGTGTATAATTGCAGGCATCTTCAGGCATTTGACAAACATCTCCTCAACAAAATGATGATCATTCTGTCATAGTTCTGTATAAATATTATGATTTTCAACATTTATTTTTGTTAAATCTATCTTCTAGTCTAACAAATGGGAGGTAGTACATTCTTTGGAATAAACTTTCTTACAATCAATTATGTAAGAATATAAATAATATACACAATATAAATAATGCCTGCCCAAAACAAAAACGATATTTAGTTGTTCCTCAAAATAATGCTTCTTATTATGGCAGGTGTGGGCTTTAAATTAGCACTCACGAGGTAAAGAGCGATTGCTCTACCATTTCAGTTCATTTTTAGTTATCCGGTCTATCAACAAGGGACAAATTGAAGATGGATATGTGAAAAAGACAAATTCAATTTACCATCAAAACAATTTTGTTTTTGTTGTGACGATAGCGTACACATTGAAAAAGCATCACTAACTAATTTCCTCTGCTTCAGTGATTTAATAAGTTATCATTGAATCAGCTGTTTCTTTTGCTTGAAATGAAAACAAGTCTTAAGTTTGTCAAGAAAGAAAACTGCAACTAAACGTTGCACATGTTCGTCAGACTCACCCCACTCAGACCGCGTTCCTGTCCAGCGTGGACCTTCACACTCATTGTTCCTACCAGCTGATGCTGCCCGAGGCTGTCGCCATCGTATGTGCTCCCAAACACAACGAGTATGTACCGACCACACACTCACACACTCACGCACAAACAAACACACACACACAAATGTGACGACTCTTGCTTCTCCGCTGCAGCTCGACGGCGTTTAGACTCTCTGCCTCAGGAATGTCTGAAGTTTCTGGCTGCAGACTGAAAGGTTTCCACCCACACAGTAAAGACCCTGCTCCTTTTATGGTGAGTTTTCCTCACAGACACAGCGTGAACGTGCAGCGTTTGGATTGACGACCTCTTTCTTGTCAGGTTTGTAAGCATGTGGACGTGAGAGAGTCGAAGCTGGCGGTGCTGGACCTGCGGTGACAGATCAGAGAACATCCACACCTGGACCTACAAACTTGATACCTCGCTTGTTTACAAACTTTTTATACTTTTCAAATTTGGGGTTTTTACTTGTTTATGCTTAATTTACCTACTCGTCTAATAATAAAATAATTTGTGGGTATTGAAGACAACTCTCAAGCCTTTGTCAATGAGTTCTTTTATTTTCCTCCTGCACATGTCTGCTGGTGTGATCACGTGGGTCGACTGTTAAAAATTTGATTAAAACTTCAGTCCACCAGAACCTGAATGGAGATTTAAAACATAATTTCCTGAAGATCAACGATCATCAGTGATGCAGCCACTTCCAACTGATGGCAACGTGGAAACCCGGGCAGTAAAAACATTTTTAGAAACACTTCCTGTGGACGATGGAGGGTCCGGCTTCGTCATATTCCGGCTTGCTGATCCACATCTGCTGGAAGGTGGACAGAGAGGCCAGGATGGAGCCGCCGATCCAAACAGAGTACTTCCTCTCGGGAGGCGCGATAATCTGAAGAAGGGAGTGAAACATTGTTCACATTAATATGTGCAGCAAAAAAGACAAACTTAAGTTCATGAACAGTATATTATATTGTATATATATGTGTAATGTTTTTTTTCTGCAAAAAGATGATCTCATATAGAGTTTGAGTAACCCTCATTTTCACTAGTTTAGAGACTTATTATTTCAGCAAACCTGACAGAAACAAGAGTATTTATGTGTCAAGAGTTACACGCTCATTTTTCTTTAGAAAATATCTTGTCCCAATACAAAAGACCTACAGTAATAATCTATGGAATATAAATTATATAATCTGTTTGTTCACCACTGCATCAAGGGATGACTTTTGGTGAGTTTAGGCTTAAGCTGGGGCTCAAAGGCAGAGAATGGCGCGTTCAGGGACAGAGAGATGTGTTTTTAAAAGACTGCGTGAGAAGTTCAGGGACACCTTGATCTTCATTGTGCTGGGTGCCAACGCGGTGATCTCCTTCTGCATTCGGTCTGCAATCCCGGGGTACATAGTGGTTCCACCGGACAGAACGTTGTTCGCGTAGAGATCTTTTCGGATGTCGATGTCGCACTTCATGATGCTGTTGTAGGTCGTTTCATGAATGCCAGCGGACTCCATACCTGCTCATGCACAATGATGAAGGTTAGAATAGAGACCAGAGACGAGGACACCGTGTGCATTATACAGTGGGTTACAATGTATGATACCATGGTGAAGAAAGGTCGGGTTATAAAGTGAACCAGTGGACGGTTTATCATAGATACTATGGGGCAGAAGACCATGGAAACTAGAGGGTGACCAGTCACACATACTGACCGATGAAGGATGGCTGGAACAGCGTCTCAGGGCAGCGGAACCGTTCGTTACCGATGGTGATGACCTGTCCATCAGGGAGCTCGTAGCTCTTCTCCAGGGAGGAAGACGTCGCCGCTGTCCCCATCTCGTTCTCAAAGTCCAGGGCCACGTAGCAGAGTTTCTCCTTGATGTCTCGCACAATCTCCCGCTCAGCTGCGAGGGAGGACGTCAAGATGAAGGACGTCGCCACCGACACTCAACGACAAGGCAGGTAGGACACCTCACCTGTTGTGACGAAGCTGTATCCACGTTCGGTCAGGATCTTCATCAGGTAGTCGGTGAGGTCCCGACCTGCCAGGTCCAATCTCATGATGGCATGAGGAAGAGCGTAACCCTCGTAGATCGGGACGTTGTGGGTGACGCCGTCTCCAGAGTCCAGGACGATACCTGCGGTTAGGAAAATCTTTTAAACACTGGTTCTATGTAACAGGTGAACCATGAAGGTTATAATCAAACCTGTTGTTCGTCCAGAGGCGTACAAGGACAACACAGCTTGGATTGCCACGTACATGGCCGGAACGTTGAAAGTTTCAAACATAATCTGAGGAAGAAGACGACGCCTGTTGAGTGGCCTGCGTCTGTGTTTGTGTTTGTTATGTACGTGTGTGTGTGTGTACCTGAGTCATCTTCTCTCTGTTGGCTTTGGGGTTGAGTGGAGCCTCAGTCAGGAGAGTGGGATGTTCCTCTGGAGCAACTCTCAACTCATTGTAGAACGAGTGATGCCAGATCTGAAATAACAAAAATAAAAAAGGTCAGCAGGATTATTTTTTGGATTACTGGTGAGTTTTGATACAGTCAGAGATCGTTGTGTTGTTTTCAGGGAGTTGGTAAAAAGTGTTAGTAGCAGCATGGGTATATTTATATCAAAGAAAGGGCATGCTTTCCCCGGAATGAATGATTTTTGGAATACATGTTACATTTGCTTTTATTTTGAAAGGGCCACTCGGCTTGCCGGTGACACTGTCCCTCCCCTTCGCCGCTCCCAGCGTGAGGAGCGCCACTCCTGCAGGTCAGGAAGTCAGGAAGAAGGTTTGAACTCTCTTTCTTTTTGGTGGGAAATAGAGACACATTCTGATAAAATTAGTTTCTTTAACTGACATTATTTAATGTCGTACTTGTACACACTTGAACTTGCTAGTAGATGCTAATGATGCGAATAGTAGTTACAAGGTAGACACAAAAAAGTTAACTGACACTCATTATTTAAGTTAATTATTTCCTTTTCCCTTACGTTTATTTCCTGTAAGTGTCTTTCTATACCTAATTTCTGTCGTTTTCTTGTATATTAGACCTCAGAACTTGAGCTAGAGAGTGAGGCAAAGAAGGAAAACACTTGTTTTCAACAACTCTTCTAGTCAGTATACTATCATTAATTCATTTAATTTTCTCCCAATAAGAGTTCAAATGAAATTGAGTTGTCAAGATATGACAGAGAGCAGGAGACACATGTTAGACATGTAAAGGGATAATATATAAGAACCCATTTGCTTGATTCCAACAAAGCGCTTTAAAAATCACAAACAATACACAGTTAAAGTATATATACTTAAAAGATCAAGACACAAAAGACAAACACAGGAGTCCCAGAAAATCAAGGAAAAGCCTGCACAAATAAGAATGTCTTAAGATGTTTCTTGAAAGAGTCAGTAGATCTATCAAACACAGAGGGAGAGAAAGATCTTTCCAAAGCTTAGGAGCCTCTGGTCCGGAACCATGTGCAAGGAACCATCTGTAGATTCTGATCCAAAGACCTAAGAGCAAACTTTTTTGACACACCTGTTTAGAAATGTTATCTTATTTAATGAATGTATTTAATTCATTTTGTTAGTTCTTTTTTTGTTAGTATTTTTGTATTTATTTGTAAATTTGTATCTCAATAAGTTATTTTATTTTTGTGTAATTGTTATATTTAAGTTTTGGTACCGTCTATGAACAGTGAGTCGTGAAAGTTTTATCGTTAAATAAATCCAAATCATCATTTTGTTAAATTAGTAATACGTTGGGAATATTGTCTTGGTAGCGTCGTGTGAGTGATTTAAGTGCTATATGTTGACAATTGTCTGAATGAAGTGATATATTTTGTTACAGTTGTTTGGTAAATCATCAACTGTCTTAATTTATGTATTCATTTTCATTTGTTTATGTGTTTTTTGGGCTGGTCTTGGACCAGTATGTGCCTGAAAGAGCATTTATTTTTGTTTTATCGTTTTCCCAGGTATGATTATTTAGTTTCGTCCTGTAGATGGTGCTGTTTGTACCTATTAAGAGAAAGTACATTTTTAATGTTTATTCTTGTATTATTTTAGCCTGCTCACTGTAAACGGGTGATCTTGTACCTGGAAGAGCGTTGTTTTTTTTTTGTTTGATCATTTTCCTAGAAATGAAAAGAAAAACGGGCAAAGACTTGTTTATCACGTCCATTACATCCGTCAGGTTCCCCCCAACGATTCCTACAATCCTGGTAATGGGAAAATATCTTCAATCTCAAAAAGAGTAGTTTGGGTCTTTGTTTTGTTTATTGTTTATTTATGGGTTACTGGGGTGTCAGTCTTGGATAAGGGTTTCTGTGTTAAAAGTGGTTACCTTCTCCATGTCGTCCCAATTGGTGATGATGCCATGCTCAATTGGGTATTTCAGGGTCAGGATTCCTCTCTTGCTCTGTGCTTCGTCTCCCACGTAACTGTCCTTTTGTCCCATTCCCACCATCACCCCCTGAAAGCAAGGATGATAAAAGGTTTAGACGAAATGCCACATATGATGTTGCGTGACAAAACAACCGAGTGAGGATGTTGTGGGGTGTCACCTGGTGTCTAGGCCGCCCGACAATGGAGGGGAACACAGCCCGAGGGGCATCATCCCCAGCGAAACCCGCCTTGCACAGTCCAGACCCGTTATCACAGACCAGAGCGGTACTTTCTTCATCGTCACACATGACTGCAGGGGGCGCTGTGGAGATGCTGGGACAGTGCTGCAAGGACAACTGAGAGTCAGTGACATAGACACAGACTTTGTTCTACACACTCACCAAACACACACACACACACTTACAAGGGAGAGTAGCCTATTTTTCCTTATTTGGACATTTTCCCAGAATGCCTCTCTTCACTGAGCCCCCTCCTTTGTAACGATCACAATCATACCAACCACCTCCCAAGTGAACTACATCTCCAGAGCCACACACACCTCATCATTACCACAATCATCAGGTGACTTCAACTCACTGACATGGAAGGAAGAGGGTGAAAGATGACACAAGAAGCAGGTGAAGGAGACACTGACCAATAAAGAAGATGAGGTGAAAAGGAGATAAGAGAGAAAGAGGTCTAGACAGAAAGAATCAATGCAAAAATATGACAACGTGCTAGAGAAGACAAACATAAAGATAAATTAAGGAAAGAGGTGTAGAAAGAAAACTTGTAAGATTAAAGAAGAGTAGTTGACTTGCAAGAGGAGACAACGGAGGATGGAGATGGAGATGAACCACCAGGTCCAGCAGAGACGAGGAGATGCAGACTTACCTTCAATCTAGGAGGTGGACAAAAGTAAGAGATTGAACTTCTGCGAGTGACTTTATCACCTCCTCCCTCGCCGTGCCCCCCTCCTCCCTCTCCTCCTCTCCTTCACCAAACTTGGTCCGAGTTTTCCCTCCTCCCCCTTCTCCTCCTTTCTGTGCTCCTCTCCTTATAGGGCGGTCGGAGACGAGGAGTCGTCGATCTGCAGCTTCACCACATTCCTCATCCACAGAAGACAAAAACCCACTCTGCTCTGAAAAACAATCACAACGTAATCTCTGTTTGTAGGTTTCTAGTGTTTTGTGCCACACCCATCACTGCAGGTGTGTGTTTAAGTTGTAACACCCATCACTGCAGGTGTGTGTAAGTTGTAACACCCATCACTGCAGGTGTGTGTAAGTTGTAACACCCATCACTGCAGGTGTGTGTAAGTTGTAACACCCATCACTGCAGGTGTGTGTAAGTTGTAACACCCATCACTGCAGGTGTGTGTTAGTTGTAACACCCATCACTGCAGGTGTGTGTAAGTTGTAACACCCATCACTGCAGGTGTGTGTAAGTTGTAACACCCATCACTGCAGGTGTGTGTAAGTTGTAACACCCATCACTGCAGGTGTGCTTAAGTTGTAACACCCATAACTGCAGGTGTGTGTAAGTTGTAACACCCATCACTGCAGGTGTGTGTAAGTTGTAACACCCATCACTGCAGGTGTGCTTAAGTTGTAACACCCATAACTGCAGGTGTGTGTAAGTTGTAACACCCATCACTGCAGGTGTGTGTAAGTTGTAACACCCATCACTGCAGGTGTGCTTAAGTTGTAACACCCATCACTGCAGGTGTTTGTAAGCTGTAACACCCATCACTGCAGGTGTGTGTAAGTTGTAACACCCATAACTGCAGGTGTGTGTAAGTTGTAACACCCATCACTGCAGGTGTGTGTAAGTTGTAACACCCATCACTGCAGGTGTGTGTAAGTTGTAACACCCATCACTGCAGGTGTGCTTAAGTTGTAACACCCATCACTGCAGGTGTGTGTAAGTTGTAACACCCATCACTGCAGGTGTGTGTAAGTTGTAACACCCATCACTGCAGGTGTGTGTAAGTTGTAACACCCATCACTGCAGGTGTGTGTAAGTTGTAACACCCATCACTGCAGGTGTGTGTAAGTTGTAACACCCATCACTGCAGGTGTGTGTAAGTTGTAACACCCATCACTGCAGGTGTGCTTAAGTTGTAACACCCATAACTGCAGGTGTGTGTAAGTTGTAACACCCATCACTGCAGGTGTGTGTAAGTTGTAACACCCATCACTGCAGGTGTGCTTAAGTTGTAACACCCATAACTGCAGGTGTGTGTAAGTTGTAACACCCATCACTGCAGGTGTGTGTAAGTTGTAACACCCATCACTGCAGGTGTGTGTAAGTTGTAACACCCATCACTGCAGGTGTGCTTAAGTTGTAACACCCATCACTGCAGGTGTGTGTAAGTTGTAACACCCATCACTGCAGGTGTGTGTAAGTTGTAACACCCATCACTGCAGGTGTGTGTAAGTTGTAACACCCATCACTGCAGGTGTGTGTAAGTTGTAACACCCATCACTGCAGGTGTGTGTAAGTTGTAACACCCATCACTGCAGGTGTGTGTAAGTTGTAACACCCATCACTGCAGGTGTGTGTAAGTTGTAACACCCATCACTGCAGGTGTGTGTAAGTTCTAACACCCATCACTGCAGGTGTTTGTAAGTTGTAACACCCATCACTGCAGGTGTGTGTTAGTTGTAACACCCATCACTGCAGGTGTGTGTAAGTTGTAACACCCATCACTGCAGGTGTGTGTAAGTTGTAACACCCATCACTGCAGGTGTGTGTAAGTTGTAACATCCATCACTGCAGGTGTTTGTAAGTTGTAACACCCATCACTGCAGGTGTGTGTAAGTTTAACACCCATCACTGCAGGTGTGTGTAAGTTGTAACACCCATCACTGCAGGTGTTTGTAAGCTGTAACACCCATCACTGCAGGTGTGTTTAAGTTGTAACACCCATCACTGCAGGTGTGTGTAAGTTGTAACACCCATCACTGCAGGTGTGTGTAAGTTGTAACACCCATCACTGCAGGTGTGTGTAAGTTGTAACACCCATCACTGCAGGTGTGTGTTTAAGTTGTAACACCCATCACTGCAGGTGTGTGTAAGTTGTAACACCCATTACTGCAGGTGTGTGTAAGTTGTAACACCCATCACTGCAGGTGGGTTTAAGTTGTAACACCAATCACTGCAGGTGTGTGTCAATTGTAACACCCATCACTGCAGGTGTGTGTAAGTTGTAACACCCATCACTGCAGGTGTGTGTAAGTTGTAACACCCATCACTACAGGTGTGTGTAAGTTGTAACACCCATCACTCCAGGTGTGTGTAAGTTGTAACACCCATCACTGCAGGTGTGTTTAAGTTGTAACCCGCATCACTGTGGGTGTGTGTAAGTTGTAACACCCATAACTGCAGGTGTGTGTACATTGTAACACCCATCACTGCAGGTGTGTCTAAGTTGTAACACCCATCACTGCAGGTGTGTGAAGGTTTGTAACACCCATCACTTCAGGTGTGTGTAAGTTGTAACACCCATCACTTCAGGTGTGTGTAAGTTGTAACACCCATCACTTCAGGTGTGTGTAAGTTGTAACACCCATCACTGCAGGTGTGTTTAAGTTGTAACACCCATCACTTCAGGTGTGTGTAAGTTGTAACACCCATCACTTCAGGTGTGTGTAAGTTGTAACACCAATTACTGCAGGTGTGTGTACATTGTAACACCCATCACTGCAGGTGTGTGAAGGTTTGTAACACCCATCACTTCAGGTGTGTGTAAGTTGTAACACCCATCACTTCAGGTGTGTGTAAGTTGTAACACCCATCACTGCAGGTGTGTGTAAGTTGTAACACCCATCACTTCAGGTGTGTGTAAGTTGTAACACCCATCACTGCAGGTGTGTGAAGGTTTGTAACACCCATCACTTCAGGTGTGTGTAAGTTGTAACACCCATCACTGCAGGTGTGTGAAGGTTTGTAACACCCATCACTTCAGGTGTGTGTAAGTTGTAACACCCATCACTTCAGGTGTGTGTAAGTTGTAACACCCATCACTTCAGGTGTGTGTAAGTTGTAACACCCATCACTGCAGGTGTGTGTAAGTTGTAACACCAATTACTGCAGGTGTGTGTAAGTTGTAACACCCATCACTTCAGGTGTGTGTAAGTTGTAACACCCATCACTTCAGGTGTGTGTAAGTTGTAACACCAATCACTGCAGGTGTGTGTAAGTTGTAACACCCATCACTGCAGGTGTGTGAAGGTTTGTAACACCCATCACTTCAGGTGTGTGAAGGTTTGTAACACCCATCACTTCAGGTGTGTGTAAGTTGTAACACCCATCACTGCAGGTGTGTTTAAGTTGTAACCCGCATCACTGTGGGTCTGTATAAGTTGTAACACCCATAACTGCAGGTGTGTGTACATTGTAACACCCATCACTGCAGGTGTAAGTTACAACAACCATCACCTGCAGTGATGGGTGTTAAGTTGTATCACCCATCACTGCAGGTGTGTGTGAGTTGTAACACCCATCAATGCAGGTGTGTTTAAGTTGTAACACCAGTCATTGCAGGTGTGTGTGGGTTGTAACAACCATCACCTTAGTTGTGTTTAAATTGTAACACCTATTACTCCAGGTGTGTGTAAGTTGTAACACCCAACACTGCAGGTGGGTGTAGGTTGTATAACCCATCATCTCAGGTGTGTGTAAGTTGTAACAATCATCACAACAGATGTGTGTAAGTTGTAACAATCATCACAACAGATGTGTGTAAGTTGTAACAATCATCACAACAGGTGTGTGTAAGTTGTAACAATCATCACAATGGGTGTTTGTAAGTTGTAACAATCATCACAATGGGTGTGTGTAAGTTGTAACAATCATCACAACAGGTGTGTGTAAGTTGTAACAATCATCACAACAGGTGTGTGTAAGTTGTAACAATCATCACAATGGGTGTGTGTAAGTTGTAACAATCATCACAATAGGTGTGTGTAAGTTGTAACAATCATCACAACAGGTGTGTGTAAGTTGTAACAATCATCACAACAGGTGTGTGTAAGTTGTAACAATCATCACAATGGGTGTGTGTAAGTTGTAACAATCATCACAACAGGTGTGTGTAAGTTGTAACAATCATCACAACAGGTGTGTGTAAGTTGTAACAATCATCACAACAGGTGTGTGTAAGTTGTAACAATCATCACAATGGGTGTGTGTAAGTTGTAACAATCATCACAATGGGTGTGTGTAAGTTGTAACAATCATCACAACGGGTGTGTGTAAGTTGTAACAATCATCACAACAGGTGTGTGTAAGTTGTAACAATCATCACAATGGGTGTGTGTAAGTTGTAACAATCATCACAACAGGTGTGTGTAAGTTGTAACAATCATCACAACAGGTGTGTGTAAGTTGTAACAATCATCACAACAGGTGTGTGTAAGTTGTAACAATCATCACAACAGGTGTGTGTAAGTTGTAACAATCATCACAACAGGTGTGTAAGTTGTAACAATCATCACAATGGGTGTGTGTATAGTGGCTCCAATGAAATTAATTAACAGGGAATTGCGGATCTATGAACCGCCACAAGCCTCAGATCATCTTTTGAATGTCTTTTGGAAGAGTCTGCATTAAGGATCAAAATAATTGTAATACTCTTATGTTACCACTTTATCCTCCTTTAATAACACATATACATGCTTATATACAAGTGTATGTGTGACCAGAATTGTAAAGTGAGAGGATACAACACCAAAAAAAAACACCAAGCACCAAGGCTCATGTATAGGCACATTATTTATGGCCTGTTTATTAAGCATCAATCCGTGTGTGTTGATATATGATTCAATTCAATTTTGTTGTGGTGTGAGTCCTTCAATGCTGGGAAAAAAAAGTTCCAAAAAAAGTTAACAAGTAAAACTCAATAATTCTACATAACTTGGCGGAATTAAGACTAAGCTCTGTCAATAAATCGTATTGCTGATTAAAAAAATCAATTAGTAATAAAGGTGTTTAATGGATAACCTCAACATCTCATTCCATACAAAATATTTCATTGAATGTGCCCTTGAGTTTTATCTCCACTAGAAAAATGAGACTGAGTGATGCTAGCCATCACATCGGAGGTCTGGAGACTGATTCTGATCCAGTCCTCATATGGAAGTTTGCTCACACACAAGGACAGGCATGCAGAGACACTCCATTTGTGTACGTCTCGGAGAGACACAGTTTAGCGTCCGAATAAGAGAGAACTATTTCTGCTAAAGGGGAGTAGTCCGTGACGTCATCAGATCTCAGTAGATGAGCAGCAGAGGATCATGGGAGTGGTAGTTTGACCATAGAAATAAATCTGATTCATTCAAATCATGCTCTCCTTAAAAGGAAACACATTCCCGATGACACACACACACACACACACACATATACACACTTTGGACTTTGACCGAAAATGGGAAAACAGCTGGACGTCTAAAACTGCCTCTGATTGGTCCAGTAACATCAACACACAACCAGCATCCAAGGAATGTGTGTGTGAGTGTGTGTGTGTGTGTGAGAGAGAGAGGGATGTTCAACCAGGACAGTTAAGGCAGAAATTATAATATTCTTTTTTAAATCAAACAAAGTTTAAAAAACATTTGCAGAAATTGTTTTAATATAAAACTTTTTTTTGACAACCTGAAACATTATTTTATTTTTAAACTGTCTTTGTAAGATGAACTGAAGTCTAGTTCTGTGTCCTCGCTGCTGGTCACGGCAGCTTCTACTCGTCTCTGCAGGTCAGTGTCCAGCAGAGCTTCTCCAAACGTGAAACGGTCCTGAGAGAAACACACAACCGACATGAGATGATCAAGATTCAAATGAATTGCTTTTAAGTGTCTTTTTTTCGATTAAAGACAGAATTGATAGAAGAAATGTCAGACATGAATGCAAATGTGTGTAAACCACAACAAAGAATTTAAATCCCTGAATTATTCAAATAATTCGACATTTCCATTCTTTATCATTTCTGTGAGTACTGACCCTTTTCTTGGTGGCAGGCGGAGCCACTGGAGGCTTGAACGTCATGTCTTTCATGCAAAAGTTCACAAACAACTCAGCCGGTGACCTGGGAATGGAAAAACAGTAACCGTGACAACCACATTAAAGAATTTGTAGCAGAACATACAAGATGATGCACGTCAGGATTTCACAAGAATTTAAGCAGTTACTGATTATAATAATTTATTTGGAAGAAAAAATATAACGCATCTACAGAGAAAGAGTGCTGTTAAAATCCTTGAGTTTAAAAAAATGAAATGCAATTATTCTGGTAGTACTCACTGACCTCAAACCAAGTTTTTGTGGGCAATAAAGAGTCTGTCAAAATGTTTTAGTACAACTTTGGTTAACTACAAAGACGCACCACATGATTACTAGGCATTACTCAGCAAGGCTCCGTAGACAAGAGCCTACAATACACAACACTTAATAAACCTTATAATCCTGAACACTCTATAGCCCAAACAAGCGGTACCCTCTTTCCAAAACGAATCTGATGGTTATATTTCCCTTTTCAATGTTTATTTTGCCACCAATATTGTGTTTAAAAGCCCACAGTTGGATTTGAGAAACTAAGGGCACATTTTTGGTGTCATTTTTAACCATTTTATTTATCCGGTCACTTATCTTTGAACCCGTCTGAATGTTATCAAAAAATATCTGATATTTATTCTGATGAGGAAAAAAAGAGTATAATATTTCAGGTATTTTTAGAATATTTTTTAACGACTTTGTAACACATCTTTGGGAGCGGAGATGTCTGTGCGGCTCACTTATCAGAAGTAATAACAACTAAATAAGATATTTTCTTTAAATTTAAACTATTCATGAGCACATAAGTGATTTGAACAATCAAATAAAATATCAAGTAACATGTGAAAGGGGGTTTAAAATCAAGATAAAGACAATCGTCGTGTCAGTGTCTGGTTTTATCTTCCTGGTAAGATTAAAAAGCATCAGAACTTCATATGACAACATTGTTTCTGACCCACTGCTGTAAATGTGGTTGCGAAGAACAACATTAGCTAAAGATTCTACATTACAATCATGATTGTTCAAATATCAAACCATCATGGGAATCAATGAAAAAGAGGCTTTTTTCAAAACATCCACAGATGCGCATTAGTGCGACAGGTGTGACATCATCATTCAAAAGGACGTTGAACGTTAGCGACAAGACTCACTTGCGGCTCAGGTCCGCGCGGAGAGACGCCGATCCTTCACTTGGAGCTCCGTGACTCAGATGTGACGCCATCTTTCGTACAACCGGGTGGAAGTGTTTCTGTGAACATGTGACATCAACGCGATATTCACTCTGTGTTTCCCATCACTCGTGTGTTTGTGTGCGTTTGTTTGTGTGTGTACCTGCAGCGTGTGCAGCTCCCACAGCGCCGTGTTCTGAGAGTTGCAGTGCTCCGGCTGGTCCAGCTCTGGTAGGTAGAACCCACTGCCTTGGACCTCGTTGTCCAGCAGGACGTCACAGCGTGGGAAGGACTGGCGAAACACAATCAGGTAAGCGACCAGTCAAACGGCAGGTGAGTGGTGGGCGTGTCTACCTGCAGGGCGGCTCGGTTGGAGGCCAGGAGACCAACGCTGGCGTTAGGAAGCACATGCAGACTGAGCGTGCTCACACGCTTGATGAACGACATCACTCTCTGCAGGGTCACCTGCTTCTTGCGACGTATCAACATGGCATCCAGGCAGTGCAGCGCGATGATGATGTCATCGTTGGAGGCACCTGAGAAGGTCGAATGAAAGGTCAATCCGGTCTCATCATGCAAAGAAGAAAGTCATGTGACTGCTCACCTGCGTTCATCCAGGGCAACATCTTGTACAGGTGAGTGTAGAAGTTCAGAGGATCCACGTTGAGGACGTCACCTGCTCGGAAGAGTGGGTCGAGTTGACGGGTCAAAACCGGTTTCATAGAAAACACAGCGTGACAAGAGAGAGACAGACCTTGTCCGGACAGGATGGTGAAGACGGTCTGGATGCAGTGCAGACTCTCTCGATTGTTCAAGTCCTGTACGGTTCAATCGACAACATTAGGACTGGACCCGACTCGTGACGGGAACAAATGGATCCTACTTACTCCTGATTGGATGAGATTCTGCAGCACGTTGATGAGGTCGTCGAAAAATTCCAGATTGATCAGGTGAGCGAAGCTGACATAGAGATAATGTTTACTTCAGTGTGTGTGTGTGTGCATGTGTGTGTGCATGTGTGTTTATGTCTTACTTGGCCAGCCCCTCCAGCACAGCAGGAAGAAGAACAGACTTCTGGGACTTCTTCAGGATCCTGAAGTAGATGAGGAAGACGATGTTGAGGGTCTCAGTGTGCTGGAGAAGAAGAGGAGAGGTTTAAGTTTGAATGTAATTATAACCAACATCTAGTTTTCATCTGGTTTCTCACCAATTTCATTTTCTTTTCTTTGCTTTCATCAGCCTCGGCTTCCAAGAGCTCACTCTGCAGCGCTTGCTCCGCCTTCTTCCACTGAGAGACACACGCACAGGTGATGTTAGATTCCCAGTTGAAGCTTTTCTTCAGTGAACTTCAAAAATCACGAAACGATGCTGCATGTCGAGCAACAACAGACTAAATTACCTTCCTCTGCATCCTGGACAGGCTTTTCTTCCTGTCTTTGTTGTTCATGAACTTTTTCTTTGGGGCTGTGTCGTGTATGTCCTTCTTCAAGTCCACTTCTTTGATCCTCAGACAGAGGAGAGTCTTGAGCATCTGTGAAGTCCCAGCCAGTGTCAACATTAGGTTCAATCCAATCACATGATAAAACCTCATTAACACGTAGATGATGTTGACGACTGCACAATTTTGATTTTTGTATTATTCAACTGTTTTTGCCCATACGAAACTAATAAAAAAAACCTTTTATCATATTTCTTCTTCATCTTTTATGGTTTATATTGCATTTGTTCATTTTGTTTCGCGATTAAACTTCCAGCCCTTAGATAGCAGCAGTCACTACGTCCTTCACTGCTTAAGTAACAATGAAATCCTCTGAGATCCCGCGATGACTGAGGACGAGAGTCAACAGTCGGCTGCAGCAGCTTTTAAAGCTGATGTTTGGACATATTTTGAATTGAAAACAAATGTAAGTAGTTACAACTTCATCAAGACTCTCAAGGGTCTGTAAATACTGCAAACAAGAGTCCAGTAATCGACAGTACTACAAATATTGTTCCTACAGAATCACAATACATGCGTTGTTGCCCCTGTACCGTGAAACGTATCCCATCACCAGATACATGCCAATACACTTTACTTTACTCCCTCTATATGAAAAAATGCATTTCTTTTACAATAAATAGAAGTTATTTGATTGTCAGGAAGCAACAATCGGGCGGAATAATCATTCTAATGAAAACATCTATTTTGTGGCAGAGAAAACATTCTGAAATGTATGTCAAAGAATGATGGTAATGGAAAAAAATAATTAATAAAATAAAGACTGCTTTTTAAATAAATCACCAAGTAAACGCTAAAACAAAAGCCAACCTCAGGTCTGACGTTGTAGTTCAAACTCTTGACAAGACCGGAGATGACACGAACAGTAGCAAGCGACACTGTGCCCACTTTGTCTTGACGGAAGAGCTTTATAAACGCGTCACAGCACAACAGCGATACCTGATGACACACAACACATTATAGTGAATAACAAAGTCACACACAGTAATGAGCTCACACACCTTCTTGGAAGAGTCACTCATCAGGGGAACGAGGGCAACGATGATGTTGTTGTGGAAGTTGAATGCTGTCATGGCGACCAGAAGCTCACAGAGGCAGCGCACGGCGACCTCGGCCAGACTCTGATACGAGCTGAACGACACCGCCTGGCTGCGTTTGGACTTTTTCTGCTTCCAGTCTGGACTCGCAAACAGACCGAGGACAAACATCACTTCTGGTCAACAGTGACGTCGATCTGAGCTCACCTTTGACCGTCTGCTCCAGCTCCTCCAGGAAGAACTTGTACTGACTCACAAGAGTCTCCTCGAACTCTCGCGTCTGCTGCGTCTCCTTCTTCACCTGCACGTCATCAACAAACACAAATGGTTTTAATATCTCCACATACACTTTCCACCTGACACACAGACACACACACACCCTTGTGGACTTCTCTGCAGCGGTCAGAGGTCGAATCCGGTATGTTGGTGTTATGTCTTTAAAGATCTCCATCAGAGAGACCATCACCAGCTTCCTGGTCGTCACAGCAACAGACGGGTCGGTCTCCATCAGCATTCCTCGCAACTGCTTCACACACTTCATCTGGTGTGTGCGCAAATACACACATGTGAGAAAGATTTCTGGTTGGTCTGGTACAGCACTGTGTTTGTCATACTTGATTGACTGGGTCTGAGATCACAGATGATCCCAGAGTAGCGATTTTCAATTTAATTTCCTCAATCTTTTGGACCCGCAGTTGCTCCCGCTCCTCCTCTGTTAGATGCTCTGTGCTCTCTGGCTCCTCCTCTGGAGAGGAGGACACAACACAACCCTATCAGCTTTTTGTAAGTGTAAATGGTTATATGCCTTTCCTACCGTCTTCATAAAAGTCCATCGTCTCTTCAAGGTTTGGTTTCTCATCTTCCTGCTGTTCTTGCTTGACAACTTCACACACACATTTAAGTTAAACACCATATTAGCTCCATGAGTTTCAAGTTATCAACAACTCACCCTTCATTGACTGGGGGATGAGGCGAGACTTGTCTTTGATTGGAAGAAGGTGAATTACTTCCTGTTCCTGCTCCTGCTTCATCATCTTCCGGGGAATTTTCTCGTAACTTTCTGCGTTTAAATTCCTCTTCTTGTTACGGACCGGAACACTGAAACAGATACAGGTCATTAGAATGCCAACATATACCTGCATCCCTAATGTTTTCACTATTTAACGCAAGGCAGTTTTGACCATTAGTAGATCAATACATTTAAATTTTAAAGTTTATTTTAAATGACAAAAAAACCCTCATTCAAGAGTTTGCCCCCGCACACTTATATGTATAAATGTTACCATGAAGACAGGTCTCTGGTCAGGAAGGAGGCGCGCTGACTCATGGCCACCATCTCCTGCATCTCCTCCTCATCCAGCATGTCCGCTGGAAGACTCTCCAGGAACTCTTCTTCTTCTTCCTCATCCTCTGTGGAATGACAAAGTCTCTTCAAAGTTTTGAAATCAACTCTTGCCTGAACAAGTTAATTGAAAAGTAGTTCATGAACTAGTTGATACTATGGACGAACATGAACTGAATGCAACCTATTTTGCTGCGTGAACATCACACTCTCTGTTCGTCAACGTCCAGCAGATTGCCAGATCTCTACCAGGCAGAAACCTGCTTAAAGCAACCAAACAAACCATGTACAGCAGCATGTAGTCGACAGACTCGTAGAAGTACATTATACCATCTAATTAGTTGTAGTAAATGTACACTCGAAAAGTAGCAGAAAATGTCTATTTTCATTTACCAGGTCTCTTCCTGTAGGTCTCCAGGGGTTGCGCCGTATTGACGACTGAATCATTCACGGCAGCTCGGATTTTCCGTTGTTGTTTCCGTTGCTTCTTGGCGACATTCTGCTGCTTGTGCTGTCGGTTCTTCAGCTTGTTGTCAAGCTTCACACCACTTGTCTTCAGCAGTCGCCGGAAAGTTGGACGGCGTCTCTTTGAGCGTGGCTGACATAAGAATAACACAATGATCAAAAGGGAGATCAAAATCATGCAGTGGTGGGATATAAAAAGGATGTGTGTGTTTAAATGTGCAACTTGATAACGTTTATTTGCATCCCTTATTTTTACCAGATGGTCTTGACTGAATCCTGACGTAACGTTACCAGCATCTCGTGGCGTCAGGATCGAGTTTACTATAGTTTAATGACTTGGTAAAGAAACTGCGTTTAAATGGGAGAATAGTTTCTGTAGACGAGTGGCTTTGTTGGGTTGTTTAAGACAGACAGGAATGTTGCTGTGTAGTTCAGTTGTGTGTGTGTTCTCTTCTGTTGTCACCCCTGTTTAATCCACGATATACATGTAATTACTCATTATGATATTATGATCTAGTCATGTTAGGAGATCGAGGATGAATCGAGTATTAACGTGAGACTGTATGAACTGTCAGCTCAGATAATAGATTTGAGAGATAATGGCAGTCGGGTGGTATTTTATTCCAATATAATTCATTTCTTGAGCAACAATTCTACACAGTCTCACGTCGTCTATCACGTTCATAAATTTAAAGGGCAGATCCTCACCGGGCCCATGGCTGCAGGTCACGGTATCAGCAACTGCCTTCGAATGTTCGGGTGTCGCCGACTCAAGGATCTATCTATACCCTTTCACCGTTAGAAGAACTCTAGATCTCTTCTGGTGGTCTCACCAAAACACGTGTGTTGACGTGCGGTGAACCGGAAATACATCACTGGCGATGACGGAAAACCACAGCGCCGCACGTGGCTGGAGTAGGAAGTTTTAATCAAAATGAGTCACTGTTTAAAGTACAATATTTGGGTTTGAGTGAAACTTACTGTAAAGAGATGACGGATGACAAATGAGAAATATCAATTTTATTGATATATATATGTTTTTACTTTTTATAAAATGTCAAGTATCATTGTAGACATGTGGCAGAAGTGAAGCATTAAGAGTTCAAGCGTAGCTGCACTTGTGAAGCTTAAGGTTGCGCTGGCCAGAGTATCTCTTCCCACACTTATCGCAGATGAATTGTTTTCCATCAGCATGCACGTGGCGCTGATGTGTGCGCAGATGACTGCACTGGCTAAAGGTCCGTCCGCATTTGAGGCAAGCGTACGGCTTCTCGCCAGTGTGCACACGTAAATGCAGCTTCAGGCTGTTGTTGTTGTTGAAGCGTTTGTCACAGTTGGGGCAGGCGAACGGACGCTCGAGCGAGTGCGTTCGCTGATGCGTTTTCAAGCTGCTCTGCTGGCTGAACGTCTTCCCACACTGCTGGCAGGTGAACGGTCTCTCTCCAGTGTGCGTACGATGGTGGATCTTTAGGTTGACGGAATGGCGGAAGCTTCGGCCGCAAACATCGCAGCTATAAGGCCTCTCTCCGCTGTGGATCCTCCTGTGGTTGTTCAGGTTGACGGAGTGCCGGAACACTTTGGGACACTGCTCGCACTGGAAAGGCTTCTCACCGCTGTGGATCATCTGATGCATTCGCAGGGTGACCGCCCGGGTGAAGCCCTTCCCACACTCAATACAGACATAGGCTGTGACGCCGTTGTGCGTGTTCTTGTGGCGCTGCAGGTTATGGAGCAGGTTGAAGCGGCGGTCGCAGATGTCGCAGCTGAAAGGTTTCTGGCCCGTGTGAACCATGTTATGATTACTTAATTGAGATTTTTTGGAGAAGCATTTGCCACATTGCAGACACTGGTGCGGCTGTTCACCGCTGTGCAGCTTCAGATGGGTCTTCAAAACCTTCTGACTGGAAAAACTGAGCTGACACTTTTTGCAGCTGAAACCGTTTCTCGTTTTGGCGAATTGTTCTGCCTCAATTGGACAATTGGGTTCAAGGGTCACAGGCTCTGCAGCAACTTCTGCTGCATCTAAAGGACAAACATAAGATAGTAAAAATGGGCAACTTAGCCAACCAGTCACACCTTCATACTTACGTTCTGCAGTGGTGTCCAGCTCCATGTTTGTATGTAGATCTTTGAGGGTGGAGGCAGAAATAATGGAAGAGTCTACGTCAATCTGTAGGAAACTCATGTCAATAAAAAAACAAAGCTAGGGCACACAAATTTTACATAACATTTAAAAATATTGGTCAATTAAAAAAAATGATTTTATTTAAATGTATTGAGAGGAGCTATGAATGAACAGCCCTGTGACTGACCAATGCTCTTAACTCTCTCTCAAAGTCATCTTACTTGTGCGCCTCCTGGTTTAAAGACATGTACCTGAGCCGGTGTGTGAGCAGGGATTTGCTTCATCGGTGTTCCATACGAGTGTTCAGACTCTAAAACAGAGAATCATGTTAAACGTCATAGAAAACTGGGTAGATCCGAGTCTGATTTATTTGACTGACAAGTTCATTTACCTATAAGCCCGATGCCAAGGACGCTGAGGATTCTAGGATTTTGCTCCTCCACGCTAGCGCCTCCCTCTGCCTTCTGACAAGTCATGGTGCCATCGACAATGTTTATGATCTTCCCTAGAGCCTCGTTACCCAGAGTCTCCATGATAAAGGTGAAGCGAACCTGAAATGACAAAAAGTTCTTAGTCTCCAAAAAACGACTGCTGCTAGATTTTTAAAGATGAAATAAAGGACTTTATCCATCAAATGAATTAGGTGTCCTAACTCAGATGAAATAACCTATTTTAAATACTCATCAAATTTGTAGGGGTGTAATCAAATATCGAAACACGGTTATATTATAGATATATATCAGTTTTAAGGGTGATGTTTGGTCATTTTAGTATGGTATTTTGGTTTCAAAACAAACGAAAGCAGTTACGATTTCACCAAGAATCATGTGGTCTGTAAGTTCTACAACTCGAGAGTCAAGTACTCGGACAACACTACGAATATATCTGTGTTCCTCCAATTTTGCAATATATCACAATATTTCATGTGTATTGAATCGCCTGATCCTTGATTCACACCCTTACCAATGTGACTGTTTAATACACAAGTTAGTATTCTATTAAATAATTATACATCACGAATATGTGTAAAACAATTCTAAATAGTTAGGAGGAATTATTTTGATCTTGTACTAAAACAAAAGTTGGCTCCTTTTTAGCGGACTAAAAATGATAAATAAACATTGTATTGCCTTGTTTATACTACTTAAAATGATAGAGATTCATATTCCAGAAATGTTCTTCAACTCAAATCTTCTTTTCTTGTACTTTTGTTACGTATTAAAGCCATTAAAGACTCGTTCTTAAACAAACTGAAACTCGTTCTTACCATCTTCTCCCGGGTCTCTGCTCCTCTGTGGTGTGAAGGTAACATCTCTCCACAGAGGTCCTGCTCCTCCAGCTTCGTCAGCTCGTTGACAGCGGCGCGGATCATCTTCTCCATCACACCGGCGAGTTGAGCGTAGATCTCCGCGTGGCAACTCATCGCTCCGGGTTAGGTGGTCGTTGAAACCACCAGTTTTGTCCACGAAAAATGTTCCCCAACTTAAGTTTTTAATTTCGACCGACAACAACAAAAACACAAGTGACGTCAGAACGCGTCTCCACTGTATCCGCGTACACGAAGTGTAAGGTGTTTGCGTGACTGCCCTCTAGTGTCCGGAGGTTGATAGTAAAACATCAAATTTATACAAAAAATAAATAAACGTATGCGAACAAATATGAAGTACAATAAAACACAAATAACAATTTTATTGGATGCATACTCAAATATGTTCTACATTCATCACACATTGTTCTTGTCAATTACTGATCATATAAGTGAGGTAGTTACTTCACAGCTCAAAAGGCACTAAATCAGACTTTGGCAAAGTGCGGGGGCCACATTCTGTCTTTAGACTATATTTATGTGGCCCTCAAGAGGTCAAAGTATGGTCTTCTAATTGGACAAGCATCTGATAGCTATTTTATTAAACAATTTCAATAAAGTTCTACCTAACCTAACCTGAACTATATATAATAACTTTATTTATTATTAATTTCAACACCATTGATGTCCGTTTTTCCTTATTTTTTTGTTTGTCCTTTTTGTGACTTTTGTTATTCTTTTGTAATTGGAAAAAAAACACAATTTATGTTTTTAAGGAAGCTTATTTAGGTTCTTTATTTCTATTAATTGCCACGTCTGCAATAAATTCTATAATCAGTACAAAATTAAAATGTATTTTAAAGTATTTTTTCAAGTTAAAGTTTTTTATTAAGTGATTGCAAAAAATATGTAGTTAGGAGGGAAAACCATTGAGTTGCTCATCGCAGACAACAAGGAAACATGGAGTAAATGTGCTACAGTGGAAAACTAGATCAAGTAAATGATCAGAACTATTAGACTCATTTGACAAGTCAATTTCTGATTTCTATTATTATTTAAATATGCAATAAAATATGATTGAAAATCACACAAAAGCTACCTATTGTTTATAACTATACATTTGTTTCTTACAAACATCACAGAATGTGTCCTTCAAGATAGGAGTAGTTCCTGTTTGTGATCTATAACCATCAACTACTACATTTAGAGACCGTCTTATTGGACCGTTACAGGTCTTTGCCGTGCCCTAAGGTCTCTTTGCTGCTCCGCCCACTCCGAGATTAGACGGTGGGCGATGGCAAATTTGGGGGGCAGCCAGGTAGCAGGCGGGTCTCTCCTGCTGGGGGGGGTCTTCACCTGCAGGGCCGCACTTACTTCCTCCAGATCGAACCAGCGAGCGTCCTCGAGTTCCGATTGGTCCACGCTGATCTGGGTGTGAGCAGGGCTCACCGAGGCGTGACAGGCCAGCATGAAGGAGCTGCGTGGAACTGGCCAATGCTGTGACGAGCTGTAAGACACCGTCTCCACCTCCAGACCCACCTCCTCCGCTGCCTCTCTCCGCAGTGCCTCCTCCAGGGTCTCCCCTTCAATGACAGGAAACAAGGTTGTTTAAAGGGGTTGATCTGAGAGGAGGGAACTATATTAATATTACCAACCAATGTCACAGAAGCCCGCCAGAGCGCTGTACATGCCAGGAGGGAAGGATGGCTGCCGTGCCAGAAGACATCGCTTCCCATCTGACAGTAGAAAAATAGCAACCGGGGACATCTAAAAAAAAAAGGAGAAAACTTTTAGAATTTAATAATAGTTTGGCCACATCTGGACTCACCATGGGGTAGTAAACTCTCCCTCCACCACCAACACGCTGACTTCCTGACTGATTACGTCGAGTCGTCTGACCTGTGGCGCTACAGAACTTGTTGTTCTGGTGCCACCTGAGCAATGCCTGCGCCTGCAGAACAACAACAGATGCGAGTCAGGGTAGCTCGGACAAAACCGGGCGACTGACTTACTTTGGCCACAAGAGGTACATCTGCTTCCGCCAGAAGGAGAAGGGTCTTCCTGAAGTCCATGCACTTCCCAAGGCACGCTTCCTGTAATTGAGTCCGGTCCACTTCACCTAAAGACACACCCGCTGGTCAGCATATACTCTGTGATAGCAGTCACCTGTCTGCGAGATCACGTACCAACATCTACACAGAACTGGGCCTGGTTCTGGTCACTACAGCCAATCAGAATTGAGTCCAAAAGCAAGTCTTTTTCAGCTCCTAGTGACTCTAAAATCGAACTAACCTCTGGAACACAAACAAACACATGTATTGTAATTTAGGTCTTAATGCTCACCATCTCAGGTTCCGTACCGGAGAACGTGTGCCCGACCGTTTGGACACAACCTTCCCGGGTCCTGCTGACCAGTGGATCAAGTTGATGAAAGAGGAAGACCCGACCAGTCTTCAGGGCAGACATGCACGCCTCATCGTTTTCCTTCAACCTGTTCACATGTCTGACACCAAAAATAGTTACTTTCAGCCACACAACGCATGATACTAGTACCAGTCAATCACAAACCTCATCCTGGACACATAATCGGAGGAGAGGCCCCGGATCTTGACTCCACTCCTGGATGACAGCAGGAGCCTCAGAGGCTTCAACATGGCAGGCAAACGTTACCTTGATCTGGACTTGGACCAGCTGATCTGGACTTGGACCTGCAGCTGAAGTTGATCTGAGACTCAGTCTGAACATGAACACGCATCTGCACCGTGAAACATTTATGAAATAACTGCTCAGCGTGGTGGCTTAGATCTTTAAAATGGATGTTTTCCGGTGATCATTTCCAACGACAGGATTCGGGGCATTGTCCGCGGGGTCACAGAGAACAGGACCCCAAGAAAGTCGACCTCGAGCGAAACGAAAGAGTCGAACTTAAGCAGGAAAAAACGAATATTGGGGCAGACAAAAACCTGGTAGTTGACGCACAAACGAACAAGTAATCTAAAATAAATGTCATTAAAGTGAATGTTTACCTTTTTAACTTTCTTCTTTGTTTAAAACCGCCTTATATTAATGTCTCACTCTCGCCATCAAGTGGAGAGGAGGACTACAAAGATGTGACTGGGCATGTAATATTTGTTCCTACTATCATTAAATATATGTTTGTTATTACTTTACCACTTACAAAGCATGTGGAGGTCTGTAACTTGTATCAAAGACACACTTCAACTGTGAGGGACAGAATCTAAAACTGCAGAAAATCACAGTGGATGGTTTTAAATCATTCATTTCCATTTTATTGCATGACATCAGTGTTTGATCGCCTAGAAACAAGTAAGAATGTAGACTCCCACAGTCCTTTTAGTTCTTCTTTAAGAAGCCCTCCTGTTCTCCACTCATTAATTGCACCTGTTTGAACTCCTTACCTGTATATAAGACACCTGTCCACAAACTCCAACCTCTCCACAATGGCCAAGACCAGAGAGCTGTGCAAGGATATGAGGGATAAAATTGTAGTCCTGCACAAGGCAGGGATGTGCTACGGAACAATAGGCAAAGGACAACTGTTGGTGCAATTATACGAAAATGGAAGAAGTTCAAGACGAAGGTCAAAAATCTTCAGAGACAACCCCGAAACCTGAACACTCTGGAGAAGCTGCAGTGTGTGAAAACCTGGTGAAGAACTACAGAAAACATCTGATCTCTGTAATTGCAAACAAGGGTTTCTGTACCAAATATTGAGGTCTGTTTGTCTGATTTATCAAATACTGATGTCATGCAATAAAATGAAAATTAATTATTGAAAAAATCATCCACTGTGATTTTTCTGCATTTTTGTTTTAGATTCTGTCCCTCACAGTTGAAGAGTACTATTCTACATGCTTTGTAAGTGGAAAAGCTTCAAAAATCGTGCGTGCGTGTGTGAAATTGATGGAACAAAGCAGACAACAGAGATTGTATTTTCCAAACAAATAAATCTGACATTTGAATGTTGAAGAAAAATAATTTATTTTTAAAAAAAATATCGCCACGTTTTCAGAATGTAAAGTTAACACAGTAACAACAGTCTATCTAACTGGATCTCAGCCAAAAGTCAGTTATAATTTGGTCCTGCTCAGAATCGTATCTACTATTCAAAGTCTCTGTCCCAAGAGTTCATTTCCATCACCTCTACAGGTTCTTCAGGAGAAGGCTCAACGTTCGGGGCTTTGTCTGTGGATCGGACCTGAAAACAACAGGGTGTAAACATGCTGTATTAAAGGTGGAGGGATTTACTGTTGAATTACCACGGGGGTGAAAGGTGGAGCCAGAGTCCCCTCTCGGAGCCCCTGCCAATCAAAACCTTCGAACCACCTGACGGAACAAAACATAATACTAAATCATGACAAAGATGATAGTGATTACAGGTGATGATGATGGTTGTGTGAGGATAATAAAGGTGCTGAAAAAACTGACTTGTGGTTCTGGATGTCTCCGATTCCATTTTTCAGGTTACCCAGTCGCTCTGATGGATTCTCCCTGTAGCATTAGAGAATAATAATTAAAAATAAATAATTACACAAGTGCAGACATTCTACTTCAACAATGAATACAACTATGAATAAAACTGAATTATTAATATTGATAAGAATATAGTTAAACACTCCACCTGCACAGCTGTTTGATGAGCAGCTCAGCGTTCCCGCTGATCTTCTCTGGGAAGTCAATCATGTCAATCCCAGCGAGCACCAGGTCGTACGTCCTCATGGAGTTTGCTCCGGAGAACGGTGGCCTCCACATTAAGATTCCCAGTCAGAACCAGAACACCTCTACGAACAGATCAAGACTCACCTGCCTGTCAGCATCTCGAACACCAGAATCCCCAAAGACCAAAAGTCCAGCGAAAGGTCATGACCCTGGTTCAGGATGAGCTCAGGAGGCAGATACTCTGGGGTTCCACAGAAGGTCCAGGTCTTTTTCCGACGCCCGACTTTCTTACAGAAGCCGAAGTCAACCTGGTGCAGGAGATATCCGAGTACACTCCTCTGTGTGTGTGTGTGTGTGTGTGTGTGTGTGTGGGGGGGTGTGTGTGTGTGTGTGTGTGTGTGCGTGTGTGTGTTTGTCTGTGTGTGTGTGCATGTGTGTGTGTGTGTGTGTGTGTGTGTGTGTGTGTGTGTGTGTGTGTGTGTGTGGGGGTGTGTGTGTGTGTGTGTGTGTGTGCGTGTGTGTGTTTGTCTGTGTGTGTGTGCATGTGTGTGTGTGTGTGTGTGTGTGTGTGTGTGTGTGTGTGTGTGTGTGTGTGTGTGTGTGTGTGTGTGCATGGTTGTGTACCAGCTTGGCATATCCTCGGTGGTCCAGGATCAGGTTCTCAGGCTTCAGGTCTCGGTACAGTACCCCCCTGGAGTGAAGATAGGAGAAGGCTTCCAGAACACATGAAGAATAGAACCTGGAGGCGGAATCATCGAAGGAGCCACTGGACACACACACACACAATAATAAATCTCATTAACAAGTGAGTGTGAATGTGTGTGTTTGTGTGTGCTACCGGTCTCGGAGGAGGCTCCACAGTTCTCCACCCTGACACGCCTCCATCAGCATGTAAACATTCTCCCGGTCCTGAAAGGTCTGATACATTCTAAAGAGATCAAGTGAAAAGGGTCACATGACCAGACCGTGGTTCACTAAGGCACGTGACCACTGACCTGACAATGAAGGGGCAGCGGGTCTGGGTCAGCACGGTTCTCTCGGACAGGAGGTGCTGCTGGTGGAGCGGGTCGACCATGAGACACTTCTTGACGATCTTGAGGGCGAACGTCTTGGTCGGATCATTCCTGAGCTGCACCTGGAAACAGCTTCAGAGGTCATAGATGTTCCTTTAGAAAAGTGATCCTTTCGGTGGGTACCAGCTCCACACGACCGAAGCCTCCGACCCCCAAAGTGTCAATGATGACGAAGTCTGCCAACTTTAACCGGGAGAAGAACTGTTGAAGTCGGAACCTGTGAGGAACGTGGTCATGTTCTGGTTCACAAGCTCGGACAAAGTTTATCAGTAAATTCTACCTGCAGATCTGAGCCATGTTGTTGAAGTGGAACCACATCCTGGGCTGTGTGGAGAGTCCACATTCTCTCTGTTTGTTTCTCTCCGAGTCCTTCATCTTGTTTGACTGGGGATTAAACCATGAGTCACGGTGGTCTAGTCCAGATTGAGTCCGCAAACAAATGGCACCAAGAAGATCCGAGATGATGATTATTTTGTTTGCTGGCGAAGTCCCGTCAGCTAAGTGTCGACTGAGACGCTGATGTCATTTAAGAGGACGACCAGGAGTCCCCAGTATTTATAGACTCGTGCGTGTGTGTGTATATGTGTGTGTTTTTATCGTTCACGTGTAGCTGTGTGTGTGGGTCACAATGCGTGTCTGTGTTTAATGTTTCAGCTGTGCATGTGTCTGATGTTTATTTTGACCTCTTCGGGTTCAAACACTTTATTTTCTAAATGATAACAATGATTTATAAATGTGATTTACCCATCTTACAGTGGACAACAATAAAAAAAAATATAAACCACGAGTAGTGAATAGTTTTGGATTCGTCTGAAGGGCAAAACTAACTTTGCAAAATGTTATAGCAGAAATTTCAAATTGAAACATACTTCGGAAAGACAGCTTTTTAAAGTAAAAGCAGCAAAACATTAGGTGAAATATTGACAGTGTGTCTTGTTTTAAACCATTATCACGAGACAAGTCAGGGCTGGGACTTTAGTTTTCTATGATTAGGTCGGAAAAATCCACAATTTGGTTTTCAACATTCTTAATTAATGTCAAACAGTAACAAAAACACGGAGACAGTCAGAACCTCGTGGCTTTCCATTCTCTTGTTGACAGCATCGTTTGGACCGACCACAGAAGAGTCCAGGCGAGGAGGTGTTTACTTCCTGGAATATTCTTAAAAATTTCTAAAGATAGTTTGACATCTGAGCTGCTCAACCTTCTGCAATGGACAAGGACAAGTTCACATACGTGTGTGTTTGAGTGTGCGTGTATATGTGTGTGTGAGTGTATGTGTGTGTGTGTGAGTGTGTGTGTTCAATGCTTAAGCTAAGGAAAAGGAAAACGTAATTACGATTGTTCTTAAAAAATACAATTTCACACAAGTGTGTGTGTTTGTGTAAAGTTGACTGTTGTTGATGTTTTATAACTATATCATATTTTATTTCTTTGTCATAAAATGTCATCAATGTGATTTCACATTTCATGGGTTTGTTATGAAATTGGCATTAATAGTATTAATATAAGTTATATTTGTAAAACAATACCCAATAAAATATATGCTAAAAAGGTCAAGACACCACCGAGGCAAACAGGGAATCAAGGAAAAGCCTGCACAAATATAAATGACTTAAGATGTTTCTTGAAGGATTCAGTAGATCCATCAAACACAGAGGGAGAGAAAGATCATTCTAAAGCTTAGAAGCCTGGAAGGATTTCTCTCCTCTGGTCCTGAACTGTTTGCGAGGAACCATCAGTAGATTCTGATCCCCAGCCTTAGAGCCTAAGCTGGGGTGTAAGTCTGATCAGATCAGTGATTTAAGGAGGAGCCTGACCATGAATAGATCTGAAAGTAAAAGTGTGACAGTCCCGCAATTGTAGTCATTCTCACACAACATGCCACACTTGACATTTATTACACTCATATTTACCCATTCAATACGCTATATGTTTAACGATAATAAATATTGGTACTTTGTGTATAAATCTGACCAATCACAGAGACAATATTAACCAATCAGAAGTGATATAATGCTATCTTTGATAACACAACAGCGCGTGGTCACGTTGTAGTAGCTTGACAACATTTTAATACAACAGCGCTGTGGTCAAGTTTGTCTTTTTGGTTTCTCTACTTACAAGCCACACCCAAATTAAGTGTTCTGGAGAAACTTTACATTCATTTCCCAAAATGTCATTCAGAAGGAGGAAATAAACAACTTTCAAATTAAGAGCAGCAGCTCGGAGCAACGCTTCGTCTGCCTTGAAAGCCTTCGTTATCAGTGTCATTGTCAAGATTAATTAAACAAAAGACACAATTGCCGAAGATGATAAAATAACAACGGCACAGGTGACTAGAATATAGTTTAATACAACACAATTTACAAAACAACAAATGACACAAGATGGTGGTAATGCTCTAAGATTCTGTAGCTCAGTTCAATCACAAAGTCTATGAAGTCCAACAATAATCCGAGAAAGAGGGAAAAAAAACAGTTCAGGGCACTGTGGGTGCAAGGCACGAGATCCACGAGGTATGGAAAGCAACCTGTTGAGGCAGACTGACAGCGGGAGACTGGGCTTTATCCCCAGTGGTCTGCTTGTCTGATCGTCAGCAGCTGTGGATCTTGCGAAGCGCTGCACCCGCAAACTGTCGAGAGAGAGAGAGAGAAGAGAGCAGGAACCAGAACCAGCAATACTAAATAAAAGCAATCTTTACAAACTTTTTCAAATTCATTTTATCATTCATTATATTTGTGCCTTATCTATTGATTGCTTAAACACGTTTATATTTTCTCCTGGTTAATATCTGTCAGATCGTTTAAAATGGCAAGTTTAGGACACGATAAATCATTACTTTCCATGAGATCCAATCGTTGACCACCATAGATCTCCTCTGGAGGATGTGGACTACTAGCCCAGAAGATATCATAACGTTTGAATAACTGATAATTAAAACATTATTTTTCAGATATGTCGCTTATATGTAATTAAAAATGACAGGTTTACGATGCTATAAATCAACGATTAGCCCAAGTTAGCCCAACAATCAATCTCGGTTGTGATTATATCATTACTTTTGATTGGAGCGTTTCTTGTAAAATTGATAATTAAAAAATAATATGTGAGCTATGTTGCCCATATGGCATTATCAAAGATGACAGGTTTATGATGCTATAAATGAATAATTATACTAAGTTACAATTAATGACTTCCCTCAGATCTCTTCTAAATAATATAGACAATCATCCCACAAAATAACATAACAATTCAATCTAGAATTTTTAACAAACTAATCATATTTTGTCATATGACATGTTAAAGGTTACAGTTTATTTATAACTGTAACTGTATACTGTTATAGTTATCAGCTGCAAACAAAAACTCTTAATGAGAATGATGAATACATATACTACTACTATTTTACTTCGGGTCATAGAGATAATGTTCATGTTATTGGTAAAATTGAGTCAAATACACAGATTTATACCAACAGTGAGGTTGCTAATAAAACTTTATATATAGCCGTTCTGAATAGTAGGACCTGCTGATCTATCCACCTTCATTTCTGTCTCTGTCATGTATTGTTGTTGTATTTTGTTATGTTTCGTGTATACAAACAAGAATATCCTGTTTTGGACTAAATAAATCTAAACTCATCAAATATGTACATTTATGCCTGTTTATTGCTGGTGCAACTTAAATACACCTTAAATTATTGAATGCATGAAGTGCTGAGTGTGCAGTCTGATGATGAAGCTATCACCACCTGTTAGCATTAGCAGGAGCTGTTAGAGATACAACTACAACTATAATGTTCAGTCAGACAGCACGTCAGAGACCGACTGACTTTCTCTGATGTCCACAGAGATTTAATCCAGGCCTCTCTTCCTGTTATGATTTTTATTTTTTTTATTTATTTTTATTTTAAAAATATTTAAAACCCAATTCTCCTGATTTACTCACACATGTTGAAGTCTGCCTCTCCAAGATGGATTAAGTCCCTCACAGAGACAATGTTTTGAAGATATTACTTTATAAAGTCTGAAATCTAAGGTAAGGTAAGGTAAGGTAAAACTTTATTGATCGTTTAAGTTTAATTAAATTGTTTAAATCTTAGCGAACGAGAGGTTACAAGAGCAAAGTCCATTAAGACATAATAATGGTCTTCACTCCTCCTCCAGCCAGTTGTAATCACACCCGCTTGTTTATACAACAAGTCCATTGGAGGTGGAGAGTTCCGGGATTAATGACGCGCACTGATAAACCTTGATGTTTGATCAATCACAGCAGAACAGACGTAGTTATGGTAAACAAGATACAAAACTAAGTGTTTTCAGTGGGCGAGGCTTCAGCACATTTTCTAATGTAAATGTTTCAATGGAAAGAGGGTTTTGTACAAACACATACTGATGAGTACAATAAAGGTCCAAGATTGATTTAAGACACACTTAAATCAACACATTAGTTGCCCCATAAACTAAGTACCATGTCGATCTCTGCTGGACACCCACTGTCATCACACTAACTGATTTTCTTTTTATAAACAAATATAATTATTGTAACAAAAATCTACTTAGATAATAAAAACAGAAAAATACAACAAAACAACAAGCATGCAAAGACACTGAGCCATTCAGGTGATGATAACATTCCACAATGACCTTTAACCCTTCGAGCAAAACCCTGATAGTGTAGCAATGGTTTCCAGAAAATGTTGTTCAACGTTTCCAGCCCAAACACACACACACAAAAACACACTATCCAACAACAAACACCACATGTATCATTCTGTGAGGAGAACACATATTATCTCACATATTGTTAAAACTGGGATAGAAAACAAAAGTGTGTTAGTGAGAAGCTCATGATGCATGTGCATGTGTGTGTGTGCGTGTCACAGATAGCAGCAGGTTAATGGTTAACACTGGTGGCTGGTAAAGCTAACACAGCAGGACAGTGAACCTTTGGAGTTTGATATGATGAGATCACACACACACACACATGCACGCACACACACATGCATGCACACACACACAGCTCTCAGAATGAGGTGGCTCTGATCGGTAGAGGAGGTGATCTCTCTGGAATTGCTCAGGTACGACTTTTATGTTTTTAAACATTAAGATTTTCTACATTTAAACAACACGTTTGCTACATCTTCCTCCACTGAAACAATTCATTGTCTGTATGAGTGTTTTTGTTCTTTAATTTAATTCCAACAGTTCTTATTTTATTTTATACATCTATTTGTTGAGAATCTTCTCAATAAAATAGTTTATTTTATTTACAAACACATTTGAATTGCAAATCCTCTTTGTGTGCTTTAAACTTTTAAACCATGTTATCTTTCACTTGCTTTTTCATTGTTACTGTGCTTTTTGATGAGGAAAACATTTGATAAGAACCTGATGTTCAAAGTTCAACTCCATCTTTTGAGTGAATATCTTGTTCATTTTGAGCACTGATCTACACTGGGTACTCCAACAGTCAAAACAGCTGGATCTGGATTTTTGTTTTGTTTTTTGTTTTATGTGGATAAAATGCCAAAAGGTGTGGGTCTACCTATATTTGTGTATCTGAGCATGTGTGTGTGTTAAAAGTGAAGAGGAAACTGTGTTTTAGTTCTGACTCCAAAGGTAAAAAATATCTGATAAGATTGGGTTTTGTCGATTCATTATTTGCTGTCCTAATTTACAGTTGTATTTGTACTGGTTCGTGTTGTGTTTGTCTACTTGGTACTTGGTGTTCAATATTTGCATCTTCATGTGCCTCACAGTGAGCTACGTTAATTTCCCTGATTTACGCATCGCTGTCAATCACACCCAATGGAATCCAATCAGAAAGCAGGAGGGGATGCTCAGGTGCAGAGGGAGGCTGGACTTCGGGCACTGACGGAGCGAACTGGTTATCAGCTGCAGCAGGTGAGCTAAGCAATTTTGTTTTATTGTGTAATGTTGTGTTGTGTAATGACTCCTTTCTGTCATGGAAACGTTTACAAATGTATTTATTTATGTCTGTGGCTGATGGTCTTCTAGGAGAACGGACAGCGGCGCTATGGCGGCCCTCCACCAGGCTGGGATGGCCCCCCTCCAGAGAGAGGCAGTGAGGTCTTTGTGGGCAAACTTCCGAGGGACCTTTTCGAGGATGAGCTTGTGCCACTGTGTGAGAAGGTGAGAGATTTCACCAGAACCGGATTGGTCTTCGCCGGAGCCTCTACCGCTGCTTTGATAACACAGTTGTCTGGGTACAGTTTGGGACCATCTATGAGGTGAGGATGATGATGGACTTCAACGGTAACAACCGAGGATTTGCCTTCGTCACCTTCAGTAACAAACAGGAAGCTCGAGCGGCTGTGAGGCAACTCAACAACCATGAGATCAGGTAAAACCATCTGACGCGGCGAGCAAAGAAAGTATCCGGTATTTTTGACATCAGCACTGTTCCCATAGGACTGGACGTCTCCTGGGTGTGTGTGCAAGTGTGGACAACTGTCGCCTTTTCGTGGGGGGGATTCCAAAGACCAAGACCCGGGAAGAAATCCGTAGCGAAATGACAAAGGTGACAGAAGGTGTCGTGGATGTCATTGTGTATCCAAGTGCTGCAGACAAGTCGAAGAACCGTGGCTTTGCCTTTGTGGAGTATGAAAGCCACCGGACCGCCGCCATGGCCCGCCGAAAGCTGCTGCCAGGTAGGCAACTATCCCTGGTCCGGCAATATCGTAGTAAAAAAAAGGTCATTTGGACTGGTTATTGTTGCAGGTCGTATTCAGCTCTGGGGTCACACGATCGCTGTGGACTGGGCAGAGCCGGAGGTGGAAGTGGATGAAGACACGATGTCAACGGTGAAAATTCTATATGTAAGAAACCTGATGCTGCAGACCACTGAAGAAACCATCGAGAAAGAATTCAGCATCAGAGCAGGTACCAGCAGTGCTCACAAGTCTCGCACACGAAGCGTCGGACATGACAGACAATCTGCCGTGTTCCAGGGTCCGTTGAGCGGGTGAAGAAGATCCGGGACTACGCTTTCGTCCACTTCAGAGAGAGAGAGGATGCCTTGAATGCCATGAAGGCTCTCAATGGGAAGGTACCGGAGAGGAGTTTGTGCTACAGGAGCATGTGATAAACGGTCGGCTGATGAATGCTATGATCTCGACAGATCATCGACGGGTCACCTATTGAGGTCACACTCGCCAAACCTGTGGACAAGGACAGCTACGTCCGTTACACCCGCGGCACAGGAGGACGGGGGAGCTCACTGCTGCAGGCCGACTACACAGCCTACACCTTGAGCCAGGTACCTACTTTTAGTAACCATGGAGATCTCTTTGCTCCCGCACAGGCCACTTCCCTCTAAAAGATGCCCTTTTCTCTTACAGGTGTATGATCCTGCAACGACATACCTTGGTGCACCAGTGTTTTACGCCCCACAGGCATATGCAACTGTCCCTAGTCAATACCGCTTCCCAACAGCAAAAGGTCACATGGGGGGGCGAGGCCTGATCAGAACGCCGTCGGTCAGAGGTGAGTATCGGCCGCCCAAAATCGTGGTATCACCCACAACCAATATGGTCATCTGACATAAAAATCCGTGTTAATCTGCTTTGATCAGTCATTCCTTACCTTTATAATGGTTGGAATGGCTGTGATATTTTGTAATTGACTGTTTGAACCATAGTTTGATTATAATGCAGAATTAGTTTGAATGCTAGAGAAAGTCTGAAACAGTCAATTTACAAAAGATCTGATATTTACCTGATCACATTTGAAAAAATAGAAGCGTTCAATGAAGCTTTTGTTTCTGGTGTTGTCACAAATGGCAGCTGAAGGGTGGAGCCCACAAGCCCCGCCCACTCATCTCTCTGCTTGCTATGATTGGTCGGTGATTTCCAGTGATTTGATTGATTCCACTTTTCCTGTAGACATTTACATGACTGTACCTGTAGGGGCAGCAGGGGTGCGGGGTCTGGGGGGACGGGGCTACCTGGCTTACGCTGCCGGGGGTGGAGCTATGAACCGAGCCATAGGTGTTGGAGGTGGAGTAACCTATAGTTCAAAGGGAGAAAAGCAGCTGGATGAGAAGCTTTACGATCTATTACCTGGCATGGAGCTGACTCCCATGAGCCTTAAGACCAGTGGAGGAAAACCAGCAACCCAGGTAACAACCATCGAACAAGGCGGCATCGTTGCCAATCGGCAACACCTACATCTGACAAGGTTATCGTGGTTGCTCCAGATTCTAGAGGAGGTCTGTCAAAAGAATAGCTGGGGACAGCCCGTCTATCAGCTTCACTCGGCCATCGGGCCGGACCAAAGACAACTGTTCCTGTACAAGATTACTATCCCTGCCTTGACGTCCCAGAACCCAAGTGTGTGAGTGATGCTCATGATTCAATCTCCATGGGTTGCAGTGACGCAACCGATAGAAATAAAGGCAATGTGCTATCGTCTCTCACTCTCTAGACATCCCTTTACTCCCGGCAAACTCTGCACAGCCGTAGAAGAAGCTAAAGTCCACGCTGCCGAGCACGCACTGCAGAGCCTCGGTCTGCAGACAGAGGGATCCACTGCAGAAGCCACGTGTGCTCCAGGAGCCGCGGTGGCCTCGGTGGCCTTCCCAGGTATGTGAAGGTCCGTACCAGAAACAGAACTTTACACTTTATGTTACACTTAGTGTAGAACTTAGTTCAGATCTCTTTAGCCTACCTAGGTCTGAGTCTTTGTAGGATCTAGCTCTGGTCCAGTAACTACACTGTTGAGCAAACATAACGATGACAATCTGATCTCTGCAGGCTACGCCCTGGCGAGCAACACGGCCTTGGCTGCACTGAAGCCGACAGTGTCTCTGGGTCAGGACATAGCTGCTTTCACCACCTACGATGGTTATCCCGCCTTCGCTGTGACGACTCGCCACGCCGACGGATACGGCGTCTTCTAATCAACGACGACGGCCAAAAATGTGAAGCAAAGATCAAAAGCAAAGAGCTGAAGAGTCGGGGAAACAACCCCCGACTTCTGGATCTCATTCCTGTCCCTTCCGTTTTAATTTCACCATAAATGAATAAAAGTTTAAATGTTTTTACATTTACGTTATGTGTTTTCTTAAAGATTAACCACTCACTCACACTGTTGCTTCTTTCTGTCTTATTTAAATACTTTGAACATGACCGATCTTCCTCTCTCTTTGCGCTTGATGGATCTACTGACTCCTTCAAGAAACATCTTAAGACCTTTTTATTTGTTCAGGCTTTTCCTTGATTTTCTGGAACTCCTGTTTCTGGAACTGTGTTATCAGTTATTGTTTTGATTGTTTAAGCGCTTTGTGACCCTGGTCTGGAAAAGCGCTATACAAATAAAAATGACTTACTTACTTACGTTTTGCCAACGCAAAGTTTCATTTTTTAATATTAACTTAAATCTTGAATGATGAAATTCTAAGCAATCTTTGTAAACTTCTGGTAAAATTTAAAGTAAAATTGTTGATAAGGAAATTCTATTTTAGTTTTACAACGTATTTAGATACAAATTCTGAAATAAATGACTGGTTTGATAGAAATTCGGCGATGGTGGATGCACTTCATTCATTTAATACTTTAATTCTTAACCAGAAAATATCATGCAAATATCAAATCGCACAAACATTCGACAATTTCTTTTTTTAGCGTAAACAGTAACTGTAAATAACGTAACGTTTCCAGCCGGTGGAAACTATTTCCAGCTTCTTTATGGAAGCGTTAACAATTATTATAATTAAGATACTATTAAGTAAACTATTAAATTTTGAAGATAGGACTGAACACAGAGTATATACTACTTTCCGAAGATTATGTTAAACACGCTTGTTTGTTGTTTGGGAACCATTCTAAATTACACCATATTCATAAGAAAATAAGAGTTATATATTTATTTTAAAAACCCGGTTATTTATCAAGTTTACAAAGTTCGCCGACGTCAGACGTCACTTCCGCAGACGTAGCGGAACCTTCCACATGGTCGGAGCACAATCGTTGCTGCACGACCAGGTCATGTAAGAGCGGTTATTTGCAGAAGGGCAGCGGGGGAAAGGTAAACTACATTTACTTTTTAATGTAACCGTGAAAACAGTGTAGCAGGTTTCTATATTTGTGCAGCCGAGTTTTTATCTTTCGTTTATCGCGTGATGTAACGGTCATTGACAAACTTGGTCTGAACTCAAAGCATTTATTTTGAATTAAAAGCGAGTTTATCGGTCATAAGGATTCTAGTCATGTGCTATATAAGGACGAGGTGTGAAGGAGGAGATGGTATAAGACCGACAGAAGCGTGCATGTGTCAATACAAGTCTGTCAGACCTTGTTGAGGAAGACTTGATTTTCTGGAACTCCTGTTGTGTTATCAGTTTTATCTTGCCCTTTAAAGTATATATTTTATTGAGTATTGTTTTGATTTTTTAAGCGCTTTGTGACCCTGGTCTGGAAAAGCGCTATACAAATAAAAATTACTTACTTACTTACATTCTTATTGTTGTTTCATTTAACGCTTGTATATTCTTCTCACAGTCTTCAATCATGCTGTTCCTGCGGACGCTCGGCCGCTCTCCGGCGACGATGCTGTGCCGTAGACTTCCCGTCCACTTCCTGTCTTTGCGGCGTGGCATGAAGAGTCAAAGGAGCAGAAGCTGGGAAGAATCTTGGAAGCAGCGGAACAAGACCGCGCTCACATACATCGCGGCCGCTGGAGTCGGCATGATCGGACTGTCGTATGCGTCGGTGCCGCTGTACCGCCTCTACTGCCAGGTACGCTAGACACGGCTCACTCGTACAAAACCCTCTCAAGTCGGCGTCGTGACTGAAGCCTCTCCCTGCAGGCGGCCGGCCTGGGTGGCTCAGCCGTGGCGGGCCACGACACGGATCTGGTGTCAACGATGGAGCCCGTGAAGGAGCGTGTTATCAAAGTGGCGTTTAACGCAGACACGCATTCCAGCATGCAGTGGAACTTCCGACCCCAGCAGAGTGAGGTTTATGTAAGAACCACCTGCCCGACGTCGCATCTGGTTGTCGCTGATTCACTCGCTCTGTCTTCAGGTGGTTCCCGGAGAAACGGCGTTGGCGTTCTATCGAGCCAAGAATCCGACGGACAAACCCATCGTGGGGGTCTCCACCTACAACGTGATTCCATATGACGCGGGCCAGTACTTCAACAAGATACAGGTGCGTGGACCAACAGACGGACAACTTTTGAGATGAAGGTTTAAGACGATGTAGTAACACGTCTACGGCATCTATCGTCCGTTTCTTCAGTGCTTCTGCTTCGAGGAGCAGCGTCTAAACCCTCACGAGGAGGTGGACATGCCAGTCTTCTTCTACATTGACCCGGACTTTGACACGGACCCCCGCATGGCCCGAGTGAACGAAATCATTCTGTCGTACACGTTCTTCGAGTCCAAAGAAGGAATGACGCTGCCAGTTCCTAAGTTCAGGTGATGGCGTGTCACGTTTCCTTCTGTAATCATGTACAAATGTTTGTAAATAAAATGATTGATTTATTGGAAATAAATTGATACTCATTTATACATTTTTGCAATTTTTATATTCTCGTGTTTCCCTCCTTATTGATTTGATTGCATCAGTGGTTGGATCACATCTCGTTTCTTTCTCTTAAGTATTTGATTCTTTTGTAATTCATGAAAGAGTTGTAATGAAGTTCCCTTTAATCATTTCAAGTTACTGATTAAAAATAGAAATGCATGATAATATAGAAGTATATTGGTGACCTCAGAATATTGAATGATTTAACATTAAAAATGTTGAAACTTTAAATGTTCCTGTAATTGTTTATCATTTCTATAGTCGAAAAGTTTTAGTTTTTTTTAATGAAAGAAATTTCGAAGTTAATGCATTTTTTTTATTAATATTTTGATTTAAATAATTCCAAAATACATTTTCTAAATTGAATATTTTAAATACTTAGCCGTTTAAATTCAGTATAAAAGTGTTGGTATATCATCACGTGATCGTTTGCGTGTCGTATGATTGGCTCAAAATGTGATTTAATAAAAGCTCAAGCAAAAAAAAACACCAAGTTTCATCATTTTAAATTCAACCAATATTCTGATGGACGACATAGATTGATGACAAACTTGAGTAAAGATAACGATCTAATTTTCCACCAGTAGGTGGCAGTAAATTGACTGAAGGTAGTTCTATTTGCACTTATCCAGATCAGTGCTTATCAGAAATCACTAAACAGGTCACATGACCTCGCCCTGGACCAGGAGTCACTTCTCTCCTGGGCTCGGTTGAGGGAGGCGGTAGTCTGGCGAGTGGTTCCCCTCCCTTTTACGCCCAAAACATGCCAGCAGCAGATTCTTTGCCGTGGTAACCGTGGACTGGATCTCAGCATCACTGCTGCCCCTCAGAGGATTGACCTCCACCAGGTCCATCCCTGACAGAAGACCTGAGGAGACGAATGGGTCAAGTGTCCGAGCGGTGACGTTTCAACTGGAGTACCTGTCTGACAGAGCTGCTCGCTGATGTACACCCCCTCCCTGTAGCTCAGACCCCCCACCACAGGTGTGCCTGTGGCCGGTGTGAAGGACGGGTCGATGGCATCGATGTCGTAGCTCAGATGGATGGGCTTCTTCACCCTGAAGGAAGTAAGAACCTTATGTTAGTGCATGACCGTAGAAGACATGCGAGACAATTCCTTTAAAAGAGAAACACCTTTCATAGGTACATTTATATATTTTTACGTTTAGCAACACTAAAGGTGCTTCCCAAACTTTTCTCGTACCTGCTTATATATATATATATAAGCCTAATTAGTAATATTTGCCTAAAACAAGTAAGTAAGTAAGTAAAGGTTATTTGTAAAGCGACTTTCTAGACCAGGGCCACAAAGCGCTTTAACAATCAAAATAATAACAGTTAAAATATATACTTTAAAAGATCAAGACGCATAAGACAAACACAGGAGTCCCAGAAAGTCAGGGAAAAGCCTGCACAAATAAGAATGTCTTAAGAACACATTTCGTTGTAATGTCCAGTATTTGACTGTGTTCAAAGAATATATTCACCTAGAATGAAATCCCCCCCTTATGTCGTTGCACTAGGCCTCCACCGGGGGGCGCAAAGTCCTAATTTGTGCTGTCACATTATAAACGCTAATTTCATGTTCTATATATATATATATATATAAAAAAACACGAAATTGCTGTGTAACAACCATCTTTAGCATGTTGCTAACAGTTTAGCAGCAGACAATGACGTAAAAAACAAACAAAATATAAACTGCATGTAACGAAATAAACGCTAAACAACACTTTCCTTATGTTTATTATTTAATGTAAAGATATTATTTGTATGTTACGCATAAGCCATAATAAGAGACATTATTTCGAGGAATAAACTAAATGCTACACCTAGGTTTTTTCTTCTTGTTAAAGCGTTATTTATATTCTAACTTAAATGCAATAGCTTTAGATTTGTTAGACGAGAAAAGAGACATTACATTTTACTTTTGATTCATTGAAAAATTGAACATATGAATAATTTTGTTAAGAAGATGTACTTTTTGATGATATTTTGTCATGGCTTGCTTTAGGTAGATTAATATATACTGTTTATAAACCCTCAACATTTTGCAACAACTTCACTACAAGTAGAAATGTCCTTCAGAATTCAGAATATGGTCACCTTAGTATTGAAATGTTGAATATGCAGCAAAAGGAGAGAACAGTCTGATCTTATTATTTATTAACAAACAGCGCTCGTCGGTTGGATCATATTAATGAGTATAACATGATACAAGGTTTTTATGTAGTGAGACTAGTGTTGATGGTGATGGAGATGATCGACGATGTGCTCGCTGTGATGCTCTCCTCACCTGACGGACACGTAATCGCAGGTTTCTTCCATCACTCGTGAAACACCAAGTCGATCAACATCCGACATCGAAAACATCTTGACCCCCAAATACTTGAGGATGAAACTGTAAAGAAGAAATAGCAAGCACAGAACGGTTAGTCCTTCAGGATGTGTGTTCAAAAAGTTACATGCACTTGTATATTTGACCCAATTATTGGTGAACTCAAGGACGTAACTGTTCTTCAGGGTCAATGTCTCTGAGCCCGATGTAGATCAGATCTCGTGCCGACACACAAGGTTGCACCCATGTGAAGTTGGGCAGCACTGGTATCTGCAGACAACACACACACTCATCACCTCGCCTCTCCTGGACTTTGATCACTACCTGACTCTGACCTTCGACCTCAGCTCCCGCAACAGGAAGGACATCGGCTGCCCGTGAAGGTTCCCCGTCGGAGTGGTCAGAGGAGTGTTGATGTCGGCGTGGGCGTCGACCCAGACCAGGCTCAGATCCCCGACTGCTGCGGCGTGACCCAGGACTGACCCCACCGCCAGGCTGGAGTTCACACATGTGCCAGACAGGAGTGTGAGAAAATATTGATACACAACGATATTTCTATTCCACGATACCATTCAACATAACTGTATCCATTATATATATATATATATATATATATATATATATATATATATATATATATACATACACTTATTTTTTGGCTTTATTATTTAGCAAATAATAATCTATTATATATATTATTTGCATCATTGTTATTCTATGGTGTATATTTCCATATAACGTGTATAAAAAACAATATTATTATTTTTTTAAATGACATTAACATGCAAAAAATTAAGTTCGTTTTTGTGTTGCAATAAAACTTCTATCCAGTAGATGGCAGCAGTCATCAATCTTTTGAAGCTAAAGAAAGAAAGAAATCCTGCGAGATCCCGGCAATGACCGAGGACAAGAGGATACAGTCGACTCCAGCAGTTTTAAAAGCTGATGTTTGGACATACTTTGGTTTCAATACAAATCAAAGCAGTTAAAACTTCGTCAAGAGTCATGTGGTCTGTATGATCTGCAACACCAGAGTCAAGTACTCGACAATAGTACAAATATATCCTACTACAGTATTGTTTCACTTGTATCATGACACAGATCATAATCGCAGATTTCATTCAGTTTATTAATGTAAATCAAAAGTTTCTGATTTATGATATCGAGTGAAAAAAGGGTGAAAACTCTGTAGGAGTTCGGAGTTCATTGACATCTGGATGTTTGTGTTACAATGGATGATTGACGAGCGGCGACATCCGCGCTTAAATATTTACACACACAAAAACAATTGACTCCATTTTCCACCATGACCTCCATCTTCAAGTTGAAATGAGTTAGTGCTATTGATGCTGAAGAGCATCGATCATGACGTTAAATTATGGGGTGTCAGCTCAGCTCACCTGTGGTCTCCACCGACCACCACGGATGTGTAGCCTTCGTTCTTCACCGCCTGCACAGCTGCAGCCAGCCTTTCATTAGCTGCTCCCACCGCATGCACTCGCTTCAAGACCCCGATGGGCTCAGACTCCAGGTCCTCAAACTTCAAGTTCCCATAATCCTTCACGGTACATCCTGCAGATGAGCCTCTTGTCACGGAGGTCCAGGATTGATAACCTACAAGCTTCAGAGTCACTTACCGAGACCGCGAAGTCCATCTAATAATCCCGCTTCTCGGATGAGGTCCGGACCTCGCTCCACGCCCCTCAGCGGCTGTCGTACACATGCATGGTCAGCAGGTTTTATCTAAAGCTGGTCTAGGTGCCCGGCTGATGACATCACCTGTCCCTGGTTGAACGGCGCTCCGATGATCCCCACCGAGTGATGATGACGGTGATGAAGGCGTCCACAGGCGGAGAGCACCAGCAGCTTCCTGATCATGGTCGTCATGGTTCGCGACTGAGGTCGGCGCTGCCGGGCTGCAGCTCAGGCACTGCCTCACACCAATCATTAACCTCCAGCACCGAGCCCCCCGTTCAAAAACACACAGTGACTCAGCTCCGATTCAAGGCTTTTAATCGTAGAAAAAATGAGACGAACTAAAGACACACAACTTATGTGCAAACACTGTGTTAGAAGTAACTCTGCAGAGGCTCCCCGAGGATGTTCTCCATTTCCTGGATCACCTTCTGAACCTGCTGCTCCACTTCCTCACACTCATCTGCAACACACACATCAACCATGAGCACACAAGTCTGTGTGTGTGTGTGTACATGTTTCAAGATTCAAGAGCAGCTTTATTCCGTACATATTGGTAGATATTCATGGAATTTTCTGTGGCTGTCGACGTCTTCGGAATTGGTCTTAACGAATTTTGTGTGTGTTAGTGCGTCTGTGTGTATTTGTGTGTCTCAAAGTGTCTGCATGTGTAGGTGTCTATGAATGTATGTGTGTGTAACTACACTTGCGTATGCTGCTGTGTATGTGTACATGTGAGCGAGTACGTGTACACATGCGAATGTGAGTATGTGTATGAGGGGTTTGCGTGCGTTTACATTTGTGCATGTTTACTTGTGTATGCGTTTACAAACGTGTACACACACGTTTGTCTGTGTGCATGTATCTATGTGTTTTTAAGTGTGTACATGGGCTCTTGCTTGTGTTTATCAAGTGTGTGCGTGTAAGCATACATAAATGTTTGTGTGTGTACCCGTGTGTACATGTGTGTACATGTGTGTGTGTACATATCTCTGTGTGTGCACATATGTGTGCACATATGCGTGTGTGTGTGCGTGCGTGCTCACCCTCCATCAGCTCCGCCAGGAAGGGGATGGTCTCTGGTAGCAGAACCATGTAGTTTTCCTTCAGTTGACCTGCGACCTCCATCAAGCTGTTCAGAGCAGAGAGTCGCACCTGCGAACAAGAGTCACACTTGAAGGCAACAGAGTTGAGACAGTGCGTGTGTGTGTTCCTCCAAGTGTGTGCGTACCTGTGACTGAGTGTGTCGAGTCTTCAGTAGAATCTGGTAGTTGAGAGTTTTCCAGTGATCGTCGTCCGAGGAGGACACGGCAAACTGGCCGAGGCAGGGAACCAGGTGAGAGGTCACCGTCTGTTGGTAATCTTCCTCCTCGTCGCCCAAGTTCTCCAGCTGGAAAAAAAGACACACAGTCAGATACATCAGGACGTACAGGAGGGTGGATAAGTGATGCTCACCTGGTCCACCAGGGGGAGCAACAGCGCGTCGGCTCGCTCTTTACTCAGGAACTGCTGCGTGTCGTACAGGAGGATCTTGTGCAGGCAGTCCAGGACGAAGCGCAGCAGCATCGTACTTTCATCCCTGGACTGGAAGACCGTCTCGTCTGCACAGAAACGTATGATTAGATGACTAACAGGAGATGGCGCCAGAGAGCAACAGCGACACCCACCAGTCTTGGCGGTGTTGGTCCGTCTCAGCACGTCGGCCAGAGGCTTCACCAGGTTTCCTGCGAACAGCACGAACAATCCTTTCAACCGCTCGGCCACTCGATCGCACAGACGGAAGAACGTCAGCAGACGCTCGCTGCTGCCCGACTTGCTCCACTCCAGAAGCTGCAGACAAACAGGAGGGCGCCACCATCAGGTGAGTGCTTGACTTGCATTTGGCTGATCAATCATCAGACCGGGCCAGTACGAGTCGGTACCTTGAAGAAAAAGGGTCTGAAGGAGATTTCAGACAGTTTCAGCACCATGACGAGTAGACAGTCGATCACTGAACCTTCAACCACGGATGTCATCGCTGGATCACCCTGGAAACGAAGGAGACGGTTGGATTTAGAGGCAATAATCTGCTCCAGGTCATGCTGAAAATTACTTTTGATTTTTTACCTAACAAAACTTGACGGATTGAAGCACATTTATCTCACACATTAATCTTTTTTTATTAACAAATAACAATATTTGTCAATCAGATTGTTTTCCATGCTGAAGATGCATGTGACTTTCACCCCCAAAGGAATGTCCGGGCTACATGTGACGACTAAACTGATGAAATGTGTTCAAATAAAAATAATTGACTTCTAAACTGTACAATGCAATCTGGACCTTTTATCAAATAAAAACTGTAACAAAGCTTATAAAAAAGACGTTTGTGTTTGCAGCGTGTGATCATGTAGGAAGTACTTTCATAGTAGGATTTCATTGACCCAGGTGTGGAGGATGCTCCCTCTAGCGGCCAGAAGTTTAATTGCAACACAAAACATTTGTTTTGCATGTTATTGTAAATTATTGTATTGTAAAATTTAAATGTAAACCATAAAATAACTATGATCGAAAATAAAATATGATTTAAAGGCAAAGAAAAGAAATTAATAAAATATTCATTACAGTACTGTTGAATATCGATGAGATATTGTGATGAAAAACATGGTGATATTCAAGTGTATCAATATATTCTTACACCTCCAGTTGAACTAAGACCCAGAGAGATGGACAAGAAGCCGCGGAAGAGACCGACCTGGCAGTGCTGAGCTCTGAAGTCCAGGGCCGACAGGAAGAGGGCGCTGAGCTCCGGCTGGTGATGGTTGAGAGTTTCTCGGTCCATGTGACTCAGATGTTCCTTCAGGACGTTCATCAGCGGCCCCAGATGTCCCTGCTGATGGACAACATGACTTGGTCTCTCCACTGCCACTCCTGACGCGTCACTCACCTTCTCGTCCTCCACCAGGACAGTGTAGCTGCGGCTGAGGACCGGCAGGAGGACTCGGGGGGGCAGGCGGGTGGCCAGGGACACGCGCAGAGACGACAGACGTGTGGTCAGCTGGACGCTGACGGGTGAAGCCGTGTTGGCCGCCGACTGCTCGAGCATCCAGGTCAGGCGACAGACCTTCAGGGACACGATGTATGAGACACCGGATGGACTCTGGAGGGAATAAGAGTTTCTCACCTGGAGGACACAGTCCTGCAGGTAGGGGCTGATGAAGTGAGGGAGGGTCTCGGCCGTGCGCTGCAGTGCGGTGACGGCACTCAGCAGGTAGACGTGGTTGTTGAGCATGTCGCTCCTCTCAGCCAGAGTCTTCAACAACGTCGGCATCAACCTGCAGAGAACAGCTGGAATCTTCATACCAGGGCAATACATATTTACAAAAAGAACAAAGAAAAAGAAAGAAAAAAAAAGTCTGAAACAAAGGAATTTAAGTTGCATTTAAGGTTCATACAGCAATAAAGGAGTTATTTGTCAAAAATCCTCGCACTTTGCCGATGTCTAGTCTTTTACCCACCTGGGCAGGTGTGCGATGGCAAGGGCTTTAAGCGTGCTCACGACTTCAGCGATGCAAAGCAGAGCGCTGCCCATCACGTTTTTCTCTTCGTCCGTTGACGTCACGATGTCCACAAGACAAGGCAGGACAGGAACAAACGCCTCCTGGTGGTCCGCGCCAAAGTTGCGACACAGCAGCTTGAGACTGTAGAGGGCGGTCTGGCGGTTGATGGCGTGCTCCGACGCCCCATCCCCGTCTTTGCCGGGGTATTTGCCAACAATAGCCAGCAGGTTGCCCATCAGCTGCATGAGCGCCACCACCTGTGAAGGAAGAGGAAGCACACCTGTAAGTGGGATCACACGGCACGGAGATCTTCTTCATGTTCTCCGTCTGGCACCTGCTGTGGGTCCCAGTTGGTTTTTTGCTGCAGACGATTGTTCAGCATCTCCATGGCCTTTCTTCTGACCAACGACTGCTGGTTTCCCATCAGTCCCCTCATCACGGTGATGAAGGTGTCGGCGGGCAACAAGGCGTTGACCTGACAGTGAAGAAAGTGTTAATGCTGACGACCATGTTGTCCCTCCTCGCCGCAAGTGCAGTTGGAGCAGTGGTCACCTTATCCAGGACGTCGTACGCCTTGTTGAGCAGAACTCTCCAAAACTTGGCTGTTGGTTTGTCAGCGTTCTCCTCCACACAGTGGGCCACCTGGTGGATGTACCGAAGAATCTCCTCCAGCAGTCTAGTGAGACATACGCATCATTCGGTTGTTACAGAAAACAAAATGGAGACGAGGAGACTTTGACTTACAGCTGCTGCTGCTGCTCAAGACCTTGGTCCACCTCGCAGTCGCACACCTGAGAGAGACAACAATGTTTGTAATCTGTGTTGGGTGGTGAGAGTGCTGGTCATGTGAGGCTATCAGACATAGATCACAATATTTATAGCTTTAAGGTTAGGTGACCTCAACATTGGAAACTCGTCTGATGGTACATTAGTGTTGGTCAGTCGTTACCTTGCTAATGAAGGCAGTAGCAGCGAGCAGCTGAGCCATGAAAGAGACGGACAGGAACTTAAAGTGTCGCAGCTCTTTGCTGCTGTGAGTCTCCAGACAAAAGACGAGATCCTCTATATTCTTCTCCTCATCCTTCAACTTCTTCTGAGCTCCACGTCGACCTGTTGGCCGCTTTACAGTGGCTGAACAACAACAGACTTTTATTTTGAAGGCCTGGCTTAAACCGGTAATCACTTTAGAAGAGCCTCACCTTGGTCTTTGTCCTCGGGGAGCTTCAGCAGGAACTTCAATATGTTAATCAAAGCTGAGAGCTGATCTTGGACTTGGAAGTGAGTACACAAAGAGATCCAGAAGTCCATGTCACGGTCTAGAGCTGCATCCTGGAAAAAGGACAAATAGTTCAAAGGAAAAGTAAAGGAATACAGAGTGTTTCTTGACCTCTGACCTTCTCAGTGGACGAGTCGGTGGATTGTGTTGCATGCATCTTGAAGAGGAGCAGCATCAGAACCCAGAGGAAGTGGGCCGGGCCCAGCGTGTCAAGCAGCTGAGTGAGGACGGCGATGCGGCGGTGCTCCGGTACATGAGGCAGAGCATCAACAAACACATGCAAGATCCTGGTTACCATGGCGTCCACTTTAGCCAAGGACTCATCCCCAGACTGACCACGGGCCTGAGACAGAACCAGAACATAAGACATGTTTCTTAAGTCACGACAAAATTCGGCCGGTGTTCGAGCACTTGCCTGGATCAGAGCCGGGATCACCATCTGGACCGTCTTGTCGATGACCCTGAAGCTGTAGGAGTCGTCCAGGCGGAGGACGTTGGCGCCCATGAAGGTGAAGATGGACATGATGTTGTGGAGGACTTTGTCCTGCACACATGCACAACAGCATCAAAGCATGTGCAACAGTGTGTGTGTCTGTGAAGTGAGTCAGTGTGAGTTCTTACAGGGAAGATGGCAGCAGCAGCTCCCAGCAGCAGCAGAGCATGATGGTGCGTCTGCGGGACATCAGATCCTCGGACACACTGGACGACTAGTTCAACACTAAACTTGTCCTCATCAAGCAGACCTATGAGGTCAGAGTGGAGGTCAGTATGAAACTTCACAGGCAAATCCACCATTTTCTTATTTCATAAAAAAGACTAAAAACAAAACAACATTAAATCTGGAAAACTGATTTCTTAACTCTTGGATTGAGAACGCCACACTCTTTGTGCTAAATGTTAATTAATTTTGAAAATACTGGTATATATTTATTAAATTATTAGAAGAAAAAAATGTACCCTCTCCATATAAAAACAATTCAATTGAATTATTCAATAAAAATCTAAAGTTTAAGAAATGTCAAATTCAACCATTCTGTATTTTGATGACACCGATATCAGTGAGTGGTGATCTCACCTGCGGCCTCAGCAGCGCCTCCTGCAGAAAGCTTGTTGCAAATGTTGAGCAGACAGCTGAGCAGCAGCTGCTTGGTGTACTCCATGTTGGTGAGGTCTTCGGACTCGACCTCCAGACTCCTGATGACATCAGAGAGAAGATCACATCAACACCACAACAGTTTCAATAAGTGCCTGATCTGTTACCTGGCCAGCAAAGAGAACAGAACTGGAGCCAACACATGGACTCTCTTGAGTTTTTTCTTGTGCAGCAGAAGCTCCAGGATCAGAGTCACTCTTCGCCAGGACAGAGCGCCCTCTGCTGGAGCAGCTGGGCTCTCTTCCTCCACTTTGTCTTTCCTGAAGAACACACAGTTTAGCTGATTAATGCAGCCAATAAGAAGGAAGATGGAAGGACCTGGATTACCTGAGTCTGCTACGTCTGGTCTGTTTCACCGTCACCTTGACCCCTGACCTCTCAGGCGGACACAGCTGACCCACAAGCAGAGCTGCATCGATGGACAGCTGCACAGACACATGAGTTAGAGTTGGTTTGAAGGACTCAGTGGATGTTCAACTGACCGCTTTAAAGACACTGCTGACGGTGCCGTGGGTAACAGGGGTGTTTTCTTCCAGCAGCTGGAACATGATTGACAGCAGCTTCTGTTGGACGCTTTCATCTTCCAGCGCGTCAAAGAAGGAGCGTGAGATCTGCTCCAGTGCAATGATCTGGCAGCTGGGCTGTTCAGGGTGAGGTGTAGTGGAGGTTCTGAGTGCCCGAGCAAACAGCTCCATACTCTTCTGATTCTGGACCAGCAGGGCGGCGGAGGCGTCGTTGTACTTCCCCAGAACCAGCTGGAGCAGCTCAGCATCTGCTCGCAGCAGGTCTGGAATGACCTCACACTGGTCCAGGAGGCGTTCCAGGAGTGGAAGTAGCACTTCCAGGACAGCCTAAAGGGCCGACAGAGGTTAACATTATCGTGGTTGCACCGCTAACTGGTTCTGATGTGAACTCACCGGCCCATTCACCAGACTCAGCGACCGCAGTATTGCGACGCTGGTGTATGACGGGCAGCATGGCGCCAGGACACTTCGCAGGACAGGTTGCAGGCTCACCTGCTGGTCGTGCAGCGAGCCAAGAACCTGTCAACAGAGGGCAGCAGTGAGACGACAGTTAAAGGTAGAAGACGGTAAAACAATTTAATTTAACATTTGAAATATTTTTTTTACTTTTATTGAAATGTTCACTTCATGATAATTTTAAGCATTGGATTTTATTATTTAATTAAACAAGTTCTATATTGAAAAGTTGAATTTGATTTATTGAATAATTTGATTCAATAATTTGTATATTGTATAATATAATAAAAAAAATGATAATGTTTTTAAAATTATTATTATTAACACATAGACTTTAATCCCAATTCCAAAAATCCAACACATTTTGTAATCGTAGCCTTGTAAATTCAGTTTAAAAATGTAAGTTTAGTGACAATACAAGTCAGCTGGCACTTTTATACCAAGATTTTAAATAAGATTTAAAAGGCTAGGAATTTTGAAATATAGAATTAAAGAATTGTATTAATGTATTTTTGAATAATTGGAATAAGAATGTACAACTGTGTAGGAAAACATCATTTTGAATACATTTATGGTATTCAATTAATTAAAAATAAAAATAATTCTTAAAATAACAATATTATTTAAAAAATGTTAAAGTTTCATAAATCATAAATCTAACAGCCCTGATAAACTACCATAAGAACCTTACCGTGTTCAAGTACAAGGGGTCAGCAATGATTTCCTCGCTCGTTCCCAGAAGCTTCTCAACGATATTCTGAAAACTGCCAAACTTGGATTGGCTCTGAAGAACACTGAGCGCTGCTCTCCGGACCTCCCGCAGCGGAGAGTTTAAGCAGCAGAGCAGCGAGGGGACCACTGCGTCACAAATAGACACTTTGATCACGATATGTGCATTTCAAAATGTCCCCTCCAGGACCCAGAACCCCCTCACCTGGTGAGTGGTCAGCAGTCAACTCCTTCAGTGCGGCAGCTGGTTGGACCTTGAGCAGAGCTCCACCCATGTAGAGAGCCTGAATCTGAATGACAGCTGTCACTTTCTGATCAAGCTGGTCACCATGGTTACCTCTGTATCCCCACAACAGACACAGGAAGCAGAAGAGACTGGAGGGTTCCCCGAGGTGGACCTGTTGGACAAAAGTGTTGGAGTACATGCCTACAGGTTTGTCAGGACTTGTGGAAACTGCAGTACCTGCACAAGCAGCTTCAGTAGATGTTTGAAGCAGTCAGACTTTGCTCCTTCTCCTGCCCCGCCAACCAGCAGAGTGAAGAGTCGAAAGAGGAGGCCCAGATAACAGCAGGAGTTTGTGTCCAGCTTCTCTGGATTCCACCACGACTCCCCTGAAGAGACATCTGTCAGCATCAGTATGTTTGTTCATGTGTTTTTTTGTCTGTATTTGTAGGTGTGTGTGTGTGTGTGTCTGCACCTCTGAATGTGGGATCAGGACAGTGCAGGACGGAGACAAAGGATCTGAGCAGTGGGATGAGGACCGACACGACCTCAGGTTCTAACCCATGAGCCGGGGGCTTCTCACACCTGCCCAGGTAAGCAGAGAGAGCCTCCAAGAAGTCTGCCTCACCACAACTGGCCACCTTCTGTGAAACGACAGAAATCAGCCAGGAGCTCATTTTGAAGATAGTTGTCGTGAGGGACTCACCTGAATGTTTTCATCCACCTCCATCAGCAGCGGCTCGAGAAGCAGGTAGACTCTCTGAGCCACCAGCAGGTGTTCAGTGTCCCTCAGCTCCGCCAGGCTCAACAGCAGAATTTGGGTGAGAACAAGGAAGGAGGGCTTGGCCCGGAGACCACCGTCCCGCTGCTGCTCCATGGACTGAAGCAGCTGCTCCAACTGAGACCCAGAATCAACTCATGAGAAACGTGTCAGGACAAACATGACGGACTAGACGAGGAGGACTCACTGCATGTCGTTTGGTGAGACGCTCCATGTTGGCAAGTTTCCCAGTCACAGTGGCAATGAAGTGTTTATTGATCAGTGGTACAATGTCTTTTTTGGACTTCTTCTTCATCAAGGCGTTCAGTTCTATAAGATATGGTCAAGATCAGGGAGTGTGAGAAAAAATAAAATCTTTGTATCGTGTGTTTATATTTTAATGAAGTGTGTCACTTCAGGCCACTAGATAGCAGTAATTACATCCTCCCCAGTTTAAAGAAAAATGAAATCCAGATCCTGGCGAGAGGATACAGTTGACTCAGTTACAACTTTATCAAGAGTCATATGATCTTTAAATCGTGCAAAACAGTGTCAAGAACTCAGACAATACTACAAAAATGTTCCTACAGTATCGCATGTGTATTGAATCGTTGCCACTGCGATACGTATCGTATCGCCAGAGGATTGCCAATGCACACCTCTAGTAGGGATACGAGCAGTCGTGGGTTTAGCGTAGTTACCTTCAGCCCAATCACAGGTGAGAGGAAGTCGAGCCACCACCACAGAACGTGCGATACAGCAGGTGAGTTGGAACTGTGATGAGTCTACTTGGTTGGTGTTGACCACCAAGAGAGGCAGCAGCTGCCAGCCGGCCTTCTTGAGGACCTCATCCTGTCCCTCCTCGAGCCGAGTGTCCGACAGTATACGCATGGTTTCCATCATGACTTGCAGCCTGTGTAGAGTAACCATGGTAACCAGAGTTTCCAAGTGTTCATGTGATGTTTGTGGTCTCACCAGGCTTCAGAGTCTTCTTGCTGGTAGATCCGTAACGTTAAGTCGATGAGAGTCGTAACAACTTCGTTTGCCTCAAACTCTGAGAGGAAATTCTGAAACACATTTGCTATTTCAGTCAATCAAATCGTCCGGCTGCTGGTCGAGTCCGAGTCGGCACTGACCTCCATGACCTTTAGGGCAGCAGCGACCACATTGGGGACGTCATCCTTCAGACGCTCCACAACAGCACTCCTCAGAAAGTTCAGGTCAATACTCTGCAGGCCCAACAAAAACGAGTGTCAGGAAGTTCACACAAATATAGGAGGTTTTGGAAAGCCGCACAACAAACAACGAGGGACTTTTTGTTATCATTTGTTTAACGTTTATTTGGACATGCACATTGATAAGGGTGTTGATGGCATGTGTTGACTCATGGAACACGTAATTATAAAATGGAGAAAATACTGGCTCAGGGGATCTTCTAGAAATACAGATTTATTTTCTAAATTTTATATTCTCGTGTTTATTTTTTATTTATTTGATCTTTTATTTTAAGTACTTTTTGTTATTTGTACTATATTTCTATAAAACTAAAAAAGGTAAATAAAATGAAAAAAAAAAAAATTACAAACAAAAGAAGCTCACGCACATGCAAAGAACAATAGAAAAAGTTATTCAAAAAGCTTTCACTGATAAAAGGATGAGCTTACCTGCTGGGTTGAGGCCACGCCCACCAGATGCTCCAGGGCCGATACTCGAACACACCACTGTGGGTGCTGCAGGCTAAGAAGCAGCGTTGTGTCGGAGTCGGCGACCACCTGATCAGAAATAAACAGAACATTAAAAGTCAGTGGTCATGAGAAGGTTTTACATTCGGTTGTCCACTCACCTGGAACTTTCCACTGCTGACTGACAAAGACAGGAAATCATGGAAGATGTGCCTATGCTCCGAACTGATGTCTGTCACGTGACCTGCCAGCACATCATCCAGAACTCCACAGTACCTGAGGATGAGACGCCATTTAACACTTTTATTTTAGAAATGTTATATGTTTTTTAGGCTTTTAATTATATTTTTAAATAATTTAATACAAACATTTCTGAAAGGTTATGTTTTTCATTAAAAAAATATATATATATATTATACTGTATAAGAAACTTTAATTTCAAATATTGAAGTGTAAATAAAGGAATGACAAAAAAAGAATAATTTCAATCCAAAAATTCAAGTTGCAACATTTGAAGTACTAAATCTAAACATTCATTATTCTAATGGACTTATATTCTTCCATCATTTTCCACATGCTTGTGTTTGTATCAGCAGTTCAAGCCTCACTTGTTCTCCAGGATTCGCACCAGCGGCTGTAGACGGCGCTTTAGGACGTCTGCATTTTCAGGTGCGGCCACACAGCGAGTCATGAACTCATCCAGAAGACACCTTTAGAGACACGTGATTAACCACAGGTACGGAAATGAGCAACAGAAGAAATAAGGTTACCTGGCCAAGGTCTGCTTCAGTTTGCTGCTCAAGGGAACGTTGTTCAAAATCGACTCCAGAACATCAAACTCTGGTCCATCATCTGAACATGTCGCACATAATTTGTCACTTTCGTACATGACAAGTCAATTACAAGGATAATGTCATTAATGACTAACCTGAGCTACTGCTGACGTCAATGACCAGGTGAGGAAGCAACTGACTCAACAGAGGAGTGATGTCATAAGATGATGACATCGACTGCAGCGTGGGGACCAGAGATGGCACGGACAAAAGATGAGCGCAAAACCTGGAGAAACCCAAAGCAAGAACAGTAACACAACTGTGTACAAAAAGAGGAACAACGTTGCAGTACCTGGTCCCGGCTGCACCGTCCCGCTGGCTCTGCAGCAACACCAGCAGACAGCAGAGCGCCTCGTGAAGCAATGACGGCAGCTTCACCAGAGGTTTGCAGATCTGAGCTGCAAGCTTACTGACCAGCTCGTCCTTCAGCGTCGTCCTCACCGCCAGCTGACTAACCAGCATGTAGGACGCTGCTCTGTAGTCGTCCAGAGGCGAGCGCAAGCCCTGGAAACATGGACAGCTCTCACGTTAGCTAATGCCGCAACCCAGCCAGGCTGAGCAGTGACAGGTACACTCACCAGATGCAGGTAAGGCAGCAGCTTGGCGATGAAGCTGTCCGTCACCTGCGGGATGGAGTGCATCGCTGGGACGACAGCGGAGGAGTAGAAGGAGAAAACAACCCTCAGCTGTGGGGCACTTCCTGTTGCCTCAGGAAACGCCTTGAATGAGAATCAGAGATGAAACACTTGCTGACAGATTAAGCAGGAGTGATGGGCTAACATACCTGGACAGATGTGGACACCATCTGACACACAAAGTCAAGGAAGCCAAGGTCTGAGTGACAGTGAGTGATGAGTGCTCCTCTAGAGAGAGGAACTCCTGCTTTCTGTAACACACACACAACCAAGTCAACATTGAACACAGCTCATTTTTCTTCTGTCTTTGACTCCCTGCAACAGACAAACTGAAGGCCCGTACGGTGCCTAGAAGGATAGATCACCTGAACAGGTAGCAGCCATCGCCAACGGTGGTTAGACTCTTTGATCTTTATCATCTGCAGAACTCGCACAAATGTGTTTGTGTAATGATATGGTAATGCACACGCCAGCAGGCTATCCATGTTGTACAGCTGCACATGAAAACTGAAGACACACAAAAAGAGACAGGGGTCAGATAACTGCTTAGGCCAGTGGTTTTCAAAGTCAGGGCCACCAGGGGGTCGCTAGAGTTACCACAGAAAATAAGAGGGAAGTGAAGGATCGAATTTAAAGGGTTAGTAACTTCACTCATGTTCTACTCACCGTCATGTTGACTAGGGGTTGGGATTATTTTCAGAGTTTTAGAGTTATAGTAAAAAGTGTACATCCATTATAATAATGTGACTGGAGCTCAGTGGACGAACTTCCTTCAAAAAGACGCTTAAAAACATCCATATACGTCCATACTGCTGGTCTTTAATGTCTACACTGGAAGCGCTCAAAATGTTTATGGGGGGGGGGAACTTTCAGCGTATATCACTTGTTATTCATTAAAAATCTGCAACTATCACTTTAATATAATAAAACATAATATAAAATACTTATAATCATTTGCCCTACAGCACACATACTTTCTTGTATGTTGTAGATAAACACTACCCGTGAGTAGCTTGCAGCTAGATAATAAATGGACGGGTTTCTGTAATACACTGTAATAAGATAATGTTAGGGGGGCGTTGGCAAGATGAAGTTGATGAAGGGGAGGAGAAACATACCGCTGCACCAGCCACTCAATGCACTTATGAGCTGGTTTCAAGAGGAAGTAGGGGGAGAGGCGGGTAAGGAAGCGTGTGATGTCATCGTCCAATTTCTTGTTGACCTCCTTGGACTGGACGCTGCGTTCAAGGGTCAACGAGGCAGGACTGAAGAGGGTGTCCGCAAACTCCAGCAGCGTTGGTTCAATTCCAAGCAACTGCTCCAGGCCGCTACACCCTGGTGGTGGAAAGACATCAGCGAGGGAGAGACGCAGACAATATATAAACACTAACCGAGGGAATAGAAGGTCTCTTGGTCGATTTCTGCCGCATCTTTGAGGTCGAAGAGCAGCGAGGCAACCTGTCTTTGGGTCAACAGCTCCGGGTCACTCTGGGGAAGTGCGAGCCGTTTCAGCTGCTGAGCCAATGACGTCATGATGGAACCTAAAAATGTATGACATCATTAAAAGAATCAAAACAGTGCAACTGTTGCCTTGGTTTAAGGAGGCAAACACGAATCAACATTTACAAATGTGTTCCCAATACTGACTGTAAACATTTGTGAATAGATAGTGGAAAACTGAATATTTTAAAATCTGAATAAAGGGAACAATTCAAAACCTTCCAAAACCAGTAAGGAATGCTAATGTTCGATTGTTCGTGTGATTAAAAGGCAATGCTTTCAATGCATACGAAAATTATAGTATAATAGTGTATCACACAAGCGTAATGTCGATTTCACTTAAGTTAAATGTAACATTTAATCCAACGAGAAAAATAAAAGCAAATGTTTTTTTTTCAGTATCGAACCGATTCATTTGATATAAATTATGTTTTACGTTGGATAAATAAGAAATAAAATAAAAGTTTAGTGTAAAAACTTTGATTCATTGACTGAAATCGTTTTTTATTATATTAGTATAACATTTTATTGACAAACACATTCAAGAGTGAATATATATTTCAAGTTAAACGTGTAAATAAACATATGCAAGGCTCTTACCAGGTAGTTGATTCTCGTGCAGATGCCGAACACGTTGTTGTCATGCTCAGAATTCTACTTCCGGGTCCCAGATTTTCGAGCGAACTGTTGAAGGACTAGCGCCCTCAGTCGGTGATACCCTTGAACTGCATACAGTTGCTCCCAAAGTTAAAATTACTAGATTTTGTATCAAACTATAATTAACTGTAAAATGTTTTTATATAATTGCAATGTATGTTTGCAACTAAACATTCAACCAAACAAAGGGTACATATTATTGCATTGTACACTAAATCATAATTTTATTGTAGTTTTTTTTTTTTTTTTTTCCCAGGTTAGTTGAAGAGTAGATCATCTTATCTACTTAATACTTCTCCCTATATATGATATGGAGTTGTACATCATCTACAAAATCATTTTGGAATTCAGCTCTGGCATTTAAAAAAAATCTCTAGCTAGTTTATGATATTAATTCCATCCAACTAAAGTGATTGTGATCTTTGTTTCCAATGTTTAAAGCCCTGCTTGAAAACTATTTCTTACAGTTGTCTTATGGAATGCTTACTAGAGCTTCATGTAAGTGTTTTATCAACAAACAACAAATAAATTAACGTTTCAACCACAGTGGACACATTATGTGCTGTGACTAATGTGAGGGTCCATCAATCCAAAAGGAAGAAAGGGATGAAGAAAATTAGAACTTATAAGATAGGAAAACCAATACTTTGGTGACAATGGATACAAGAAAAATCAATGTAGACATTAACCATGCAAATAACAATATGCGCTATACAAATAAAAAGGACTTACTTACTTATTATGTCTTGCAACATATAAGTAACTTTATTTTGTAAACATTCACGTAAAATGTAAATTATAAAAGGACAATGGACACAACTTACATGTTATTTTTTGTGTTTCTAAATATGTTTTTTTTTAATTTTTATTGATGAAACAATTTCTCTATATCAATAAAGTTTTACCTTACCTTGCCTTACCTTACGATTTTGCTCATGCACGATTAAAAGTTATGTTCTTAAAAGTTTACATTAGAGCTGACCTCGTGGATATTAAGGAAATTATCCATATGCCTTTACAAAAAGACATTGGCTTTCCTTCCATATGCTATTCTACTTTCCAATAATACACTATTTATTTATATTTACGCTATTCTCAGCTTGTATGATGGATACAAGCTCTATAAACGTCTATATATATATATATATATATATATATATATATATATATATTATGAATTGCCGTCTGTATTGCTGTGTTCTAATTGGAAAAACAATTTCCAAAGGAGACCTCTGAGGGATCAATTACACAGCAACGTGACTGACCAAGTTTATTGTAATTTCTCCCTCCGGCCACAAGGGGGCAATAAACGACTGCTATAAAATCGCCAACAGGCGCCTGAAATCACAACGTAATAGTTCTGCCGCAGTCACTCAACGCTGTGTTTTCTTAAATGTTTTTAACTCCAGTCCAAGTTTGGTTTGAACAAGGAATATTCGTTTGTACCCTGACTCCCAAAGAGAAGGAACGTTTGACTGTAGCCGCCGGGTCTGCGCGCCACTCGTCAGCGGGTCATTCACCTGCTTCTTCCAACTGTTTTGGCTTTTAACGGCAGGTGATGATGGCGGAGTTAGCATCTGACGCTAGTCTGGGGGTCAAGTTTGGCGGTTCTCTCAACAAGCTCACTCATTGGTTGCCTTGCAACGTGGTTCCGTCAAGTGTCCTCTGATTGGATGACTAGTTAAATATCCGAGCCACGTGTGTGCAGATGGAAGAGAAAGTATGGATTTAAGAGAAACGTTTTCTTGTTAATTTAATGTAGTGATTTTTGCATTCCGTCGTTGTTGGTGTGTTTACAAACTACTCAAATTGAGATTTATTTTAATTTTCTTCATCCTTTGCAACCACTTCATTATATTTTCAGGTTTAATTCCTGTGATTTCTCGGTTCTTCCTGACGTCATGTCGAGACGCAGCAGCCTTCGTTTGGACAACTCTCTGCTGGACCAAAGTCTTCCACATAGCAGCACCTCCTTTAGTGGAGGAGGGACAAGTTGGAGGAGCTCCAGGTATCATCCTCGAAACTTGTCTTCTCTTTATATAGTTTTCAAATATCCCCGCATTAAGCATTTTAATTTATCTTTGCGTCTTGCAATTGGAAATATGTACTAAGGGTTTAGAGTATTTATTTTGCAATTATTCTTTCACTATACTGTATAGATATTCAACTGACTGTATATATATTTTTTATTTCAAATCCTATTTAATATGTAGTTTTTTGGTATATAATTCAATAAAGTCTGTGTAAAATTTATTTTAGATTTTTTTTTTTAATGACCATTTTCATGCAAATATTACGTTTATTTTTTGCTTTGCATTTAAACTACCGGCCACTAGATAGAAGCAGTCATTACGTCCTCCTCAGCTATTAACAATGGGATATCCTGGCGATGACTGGGGACGAGGGGATACAGTTTGGATATCACGTCGTCTGTAAATTCTGCACCACCAGAGTCAAGCCCTCAGTCAATACTACAAATGTATCCTTGTTCTTACATTATTGAAATGTGTATTGTATTGCCAGGTTCTTACAAATACCATCTATAATGTATTCATCTACGTTTATATTTGTTCAGGCTTTACTTTGATTTTCTGGAACTCCTGTTGTGTTATCTGTTTTTTTCTTGACCTTTAAAGTATATTCTTTATTGAATATTGTTTTGATTTTTAAGCGCTTTGTGACCCTGGTCTGAAAAAGCGCTCTACAAATAAAAAATACTTACTTACTTGCATGTAAGAGTGATGTTTCCGGATCAACTGTGACACCACCTCTTGACTCTCCTTCAGGTCTTTGAAGTCACGTCGCTCTCAGCACCTCTCAGTCACCTGCTCAGAGTCTCTCCTCCATTCTCCTCATCCTGGAGTGTTTGATCATTCACTTCACTCTGACGCATCAGACGCTTCTCTGCTCTCTTCTCTAGTGGACGAATCATCTCTTCACGAGTCCACTGTGTTGGAGAACATCTGGGGTACTGAGCTTCAGCACAGGTAAATCCACTTTGGAGCTGCCTATTTTATATTCCAACCTTTGCTTCTAGAGAGCACGATGCTCGCAGATGCCGGCTCCGGACAGACCAGCAGCATCCCAAGAGGCTCAGAGGTCTGTCGCCCTGAACGCCCCATTATAACCCAGAACAGACTTCTCAGTCAAGATTGGAGGCCTCCTGGAAATTTGCTCGTCAGGAAAGAGAAGGACTCGCCCACAGACGTGCCCATAATCTACAGCAGAGAGCGGAGCCGAGGGAAATGTACAGGTGAGGAGTTGTGTTGGAGAAAGTTCAATACTGATTTTCCTTTTTTAATGAAAAATATTTGCATGATGGGCTTAGAAATTATTGTTTTAAGTGTTTGTTCATCAAAAATTCAAATTTCACTCATTTTATACTCGCCCTCATGTTGAAAATTATCTTTGATTTCCTTTTTAGCATTCTAAGGAAAAATGCAAGTCCATTGTAATGTAGCGACTGGAGCTCAGTTGTCGTCTTCATCTTGGTATTATCCAAAAAAACATTTTAAAACAAATGCCTCCATACCGCTCATCTGTAACGTCCATCTTGTATTGAAGACTTGACATTAGGAATTGTTATGAAATCATGTGTATATTTATATTTTTTATTTATTTTCCAGCAGAGATCGCTAGGCCATCAGTGCACCGATGCTTGCAATATGTTTGAATGACGAAAGACTTACTTCCGCTTTAAACAAACCTAAAATATAGAATTATTTAGGTTTTACCGGAACAATTTCTAATGTTGAGGCTTTAATACAAGAGGGACATTACAGACGAGCACCATGAAGGTATTTGAATGTTTTTAAATGTGTCTTTTTGGTTGAATATGACGACGAAACGCCTGAAATAGATTAAAATTGATTTTTGTCTATAACTCTAAAAAGGAACGGATTACTCTGAAATAATCCTAACCCTTAGTGGACATGAGGGTGAGTAGAAAATGAGCTGAACTATCACTTTAGATTATTAATTAAGATTATGATCGACAGTTTCTGGGGATGAGTTGGTCTTGGTCATCTGTAATGAGACTCTTAATTTCAAGGTTCATGTTTGGTTTCCTCCGTCTCCAACTGTAGATCTAATGCAGCGGTGCCAGGACTGGATCATGTGGTGCCATGACCGGTCCCTGGCATCCCTCCAGTTCTGCCACTCTGCACTTGCAAACACGTGGCAGATGTTTTCGGGGTCAAACACCACAGACAATAACAAGTTTCCTGGAAGCAGCTGTGGAGGTCCGGGGCTGAAAGGTGTGAGAGATGGAAGGGAGTGTGCCATGATGTGGTGGAACTGAGTGGGGAGTTTCACCGGTTGACTTTCTTGACGAACTAATGTGCCACACCTGTGTGTGTGTGTGTTCCGCACTAGGGTGCATCACTTTGGGATGTAATGCTTCAGGGGTTCCGACCTGAGATCTGAGTGTCACAATTGTTTCAGGCCGTTGCAGGAGTGGCTGGGTCATGAACCAGCAGGAGGAGCAGCATCTGTGTGAGTACCCCTTCCACGCTTGTTCCTCTGCTTGGTTTGGCTGTTCATCTAACCACCGTCTCTGTGGATCGTCAGGTGAAGACTGCAAGAAAAAAGAGGCAGTTGCATCCACCCCTCAGATCACCATGGAGACAGCAGGTTAACCTTTGACCCAGATCAGTCTTTTTCTTTAGTCTTTTTTTTGCAAGATTGGGACAGTGACTGTTCAACTGAGTCTTGCAGACACCAATCATGAGATGTGTGTTGTTAAGGTAAAACCGCTCGCAAAGTGGCCCGGTGGATCAGTGGCCACTGGTTTAGCTTCACTGCCAGTATTTTGGTCCGGTAAGTGAGTGTTGAAATGTTACCTTTTGAAATCGTTAATTTGGACATTTTTGTGTCACTTTCCCTCCCACAGTGTCCCAATGAAGCTGGTCCTAGTTCTCCTTCCTCTGATCCTTCTTGGTTGTACGTTCTTGCAAATAACAAAGCGGGTCACTAGGGGACAGAATAGTCTTGACTCTAATTTTCCTGTGTGCAGTCCTAAGCTGGAGATCTGCGCTCCCTGAAGAAAAGGTTCTGCAAGCCAGAGATGCACCAGACACCGCAACTGGAGTCACTGTGGGTTTTCTTTACATGTAACCCCCATTAGACCAACAGAACATTGGTTGTATTACTCTGCTCAGGTTCAAACGTCGTCTCCTGGAGTATCAACTGATCCTGCATATATTCGTGGCCTGGAACAGAGTCTGAAGTCTCTGTGGATGCGAGTGGACGTGGCAGAGCGACGGGCAGAGCAGAGACATGATGAAATGCAAAAGCTGCAGGCCAACATGGAGATGCTCTCCGGCCGGTGCAGTGGAGAGACGGATTTCTGGCTTCGGACTCTACTAAATAACCAGTTGTCCAAACTGAGAAGACAATGGGATGAGGACCAATTCAAGATGCAGGTGCATAAACATGGTGTACTGCTTGTATCTAAAGCTGCGCTGCTGACTCTACACTTTCTTGTCTAAAAGGTCCATTACGAGAAGAAATGTTCATCTCGTCTGGATGAAATAAACCAGCAACTGCAGAGGATTTCTTGTCACCAGGTGTGGTTCCAGATGAATTCCTAAGGCCTCTACATGTTTGCTAATCATTTATATTTACTAGTCTATTCAGGACGTGAGGAAAAATGGAAGTGCTTCACTTGAAGTTTTGAGGTAAACCTCCATCAGTTCACCATTACATTCTCCACTGAAGGTCTGTGTCTCTCTTGCCTGTGCAGTGCTGTGGACCACCAGTCCAACGATCAATCGGAGTTTGAAAGCTTCAAGCACCAGCTCAAAGAGGTACAGGAAGCTGTGGACAGTCTATTAAGTTCTCAGAAAGGCTATCCAAACCGAGACCTTAAAGAGATGGTACGACTATTTGAATTTGCAAAAGAAACTGTCAAAGATTGACTTTGTTTTAAATGTTGTAGGTGCGCAAGGATCTTCAGGTTCTTGTTTTTGGAGACCAGCAAATGACCCCCGACAGAGCCGATGGACCTGCCGTCCAAGAGTCACTGCTGCACCTGCTGTCGCAGCAGTTTGCCAGCAGGGGCGATGTGGAGCAAGTGGTAGAATCTCTGGAGGGCAGAATCCTGCAGAATGTTGACCAGCAGCTGAAACACTTGGAAATGTTCAGAGACTCTTCCCTAAAGACCTCAAGTGTCACCCGACAGGTGAAAGGCAAATGAGCTTAAATCAAAGCCGTTCTACGTTGCTAATAGAGAAGTTCTGTTTCAGGAGGTCAACACCATGTTGACTGATGCACTGAGGACCTACTCTCAAGACAGAACTGGCTTGGCAGACTATGCCCTGGAATCTGGAGGTTGGACTTCTTGACTCTGCAACCAGATTCTTCTGAATATCTAGCAATAATGATAATCGTCCAACAGGGGCCAGCATCTTGAATGCGCTATCATCGGATACCTACGAAACCAAAGCTGCTCTCATGAGTCTGTTCGGTGTTCCGCTATGGTATTTTTCCCAGAGTCCAAGAGTTGTCATCCAGGTCAGGCATATAATACTCCAGACACATTTAACCTTCAAATGTTGGACTCCTATTGTCTGTTTGCAGACATGCATCTCTTTGACCCTAAATTGGACGCCACAAGCCCTAATCCTTGTCTTTGATTCACAGCCGGAAGTTCAACCAGGAAACTGTTGGTCGTTCCGAGGTCCCACGGGATACCTGGCTATCCGTCTCTCTATGAAGATCTTCCCCACAATGTTCTCCCTTGAGCACATTCCAAGATCTCTGGCACCAGGTGGAACAGTCAGCAGTGCTCCCAGGGACTTTAACGTTTATGTATGCTTCCCACCTACACTTGGTAGTTATCTAGCTGGACCTGTGTTAAAGATGTTCTCCTCCAGGGACTGGATGATGATGCTGAGGAGGAACGAGGGGTACTCCTAGGGACATTCACTTATGACCAGGATGAAGAGTCCCTACAGTCATTTGCTGTAGATGTAAGCATCTGGTCTCACTTATTGCTCAGGGCTACTTTTATTTCTAACGTTTTAATTTTCTGACCTTCAGATAAGTGTTGGAGCTTTTCAGGTCATCAAGGTGCACATCTTGTCTAACTGGGGTCACCAGGATTATACCTGCATGTACCGCTTCAGAGTCCATGGAACGCCCTCTCGGACTTGAGTTCAAGCTTTCAGATGTTTTATAATTTGCCCTGAGATTTTAAATGGTTCCCAACAGGACCAAGCTTTGTCTCATCTAAGCATTTATGGAAACTTCTAATTTTATTGTATTTTATTGTATGGTTTAAATAAAAATGTAAATAAATATATTTCAGAATATCATCTGCATGTCTAGCTTTGGATTTATGTCGTTTTAGCCATTCTGGTTGCCATACTTGAAACATTACTGGAATCGACACAAATTGGCAATCTGCAAAAATACTAGTTCTCTATGCATAGTTCTCACTTGAATTGTTGACAAACTTGAATGTCAATCAGCAATAGTCATCATTTCAAATGTTGTAAACAAGTCTTTTAAAAAGACTTACTCAAAATTGTATGGATTACTATTGGTAACTTTCAAGTCTTCTCAGTGATGCCAAAACTGATAATTTAGACAGCTTTTGACATTCAGATACACATTTTATTATTGAATCACTGTCAAGCTAACTCTGTACTGAATAAGAAAAAAAATATGATGAGGACGGTTTTGAGCGGATCATGGAGCTTCTTATTTTTTTTTGTCTTTCCCAGTGATTTGATTTGACCTAAAATTAAAAAAGTAACGCTGCCAACAGGATAGGACGACAATTGTGTAGGGATCTTAGTTATTATTTGGTTCAGGTTCACCTTTTGATTTCAGAACCAAGCGGGACTTCAGTGAGGACAACTGATGGTTAGTAAGGCAGGCACAACTACTTCAGAAGTAGGATGCAGCAGCCTCGCCAGGCATCTGTGGGCGCACTGTGTTGGGGTGCAACTTCTGTCAATCAATTGTTCTTCTACCTTGGGAAGTCTACAAACAATCCATATCTGGTAAAGCCCAACTATCTTCACAAGACATCAATTAGTCAAATGAATGGTGTCAGCCCCTGACCCAATAATTTGCTAAAAAAAAAAAATCAATTGAATTATAGTATTGACCGATGCTAAGGGGCAACTTCAATTTTTTGTCTAAAAGGTTTAGAAAATAATTTCAAAAAATAGTTAAAGGTACCCCCTTTCGGTCTTAGAAGGTGGTCTCTAATGGAGCAGGCAATGTAGTCCTCAATCTCAGGACTTTCCGCATTCATAGATGCCAACACGTCGAGTGCTTGCCCCCATTTATTGCACAGCTCTTTGAAGATAATCTTGGGAAGCTTCTCCAGCATGGCAGGGTTAATGCTAACGGGTATCTTCACAACTTCACACCAGGTCACCTTCAGGATCCTTTCAATTGAGGCCGCCGGGTTTGTCATCGGCCAGTTAATTTCCGCTTTTTTGTATGTCAATGTCACCAGTTTTTCAATCAAAAGCCTTAGGAACATTTTCTGCTTCAGAGCCTGAGCTCTACATGATTGTTCCGGATCTTTCTCTTTCTTTATCACAGACTCAATGAGATTCAGCGTCACCCTTTCACTGTGGTTCTCAGATTGCGTCGTGCTCCACCAGTCCACAAGGTCATTGTAATGTCTTACACTGTTTTTGATCTTCTTGTACACAGGGGCATCACTTTCTGGTATGTTCATGTTCCCTGAGGTAGTATACTCGGTGTCCTCTCCCGTTGTGGCCACAGCAGAGTTTATGTAGATGATATTTGATAGCTCGCTCACACTTCTGCCCTGGATTTGGTTGACACCACCAGTCAGTTGCTGGTCCTCTATTTTATTGGACAGGGACGAACTACAAACTTTACATGCCTCGTCCTGTATTTCTGATTGCAGCTTCTCCAGAGTACCATGGAATGTTGCTTTAGCAAAGAGTTTGTCAAAGACTCCCTTTATCCTGCCGATGAAGGTGTTGCAGGTATTGTCCTTCGCACAGTTTGCTGATACTTCATCCAAATCCCCGCTGGCACCAGCAGTAAGAGACTGGGTGACAGCATCAGCCATATCGATGGCAATGGATTGAATTTCCTCTGAATGGTATTGAAGAATCAGTTTCTGGGATTGATCATCCAGATATAACTGAGTGTTATTGATTTTGAGAATCTCCTCCTCAATGATGTTCACGAAATCTACTGCCATACTGCTGGACAGACTGGAACTCCCAAGCGTATCTGTGATGTTGTCCTCGTCCTGACACTTATAGTAGGACACTTGATCCTCCAGAGGGTCTTCATTCAATAGGACCATCTGTTCACCTTTTGTACAACAGGAATTGCAGAATGCTTTGGAGCAGAACTCTTTGATCATCTTCAAGGCTTGGTGGACCATTTCATTGAGTCTTCGGGGGCCACGGGCAGCTGTGTCAAAGTCTGTTGATTGAGGAGAAAGGTCTGCATTGACTCTTTCCGTCACCTCCTTGACTACCAGGTTTCTTAGATTCTCTGCACTGGCGCTGCCCTTTTCTACTGGGATATCAATAGCCCGAGCAAAACTCTCTGTGATCCTATTTCCAACGCTGGCAAAGACACACTCCTCAGGGATGGTGGTGTGTGTGTTCTGATAAGCCATTAACAAGACATCAGAAACACTGTAAATAAAGCTGAGAAGGATGTCTGCCATCATAATCCTGGTCTCTGTGTCTGGGTTCCCAGACTTCAGATATGTCCACTGTTCAGTGGACATCCTGGAGAAGAAGGTGACGACCAGCTTGTAGAACTCGTCCATCTTGCCCACAGGTATGCCCTGCTGAGACAGAGAACTGTCCGCTGGAGGTTGAACGGCAATGTCCTGCGACGATTCCCACATTATTGTGTAGCTGTTGAATTCGTCCAAGGTCTGGTCTACCAAACACTTTGGCTTTATCTTGACTCCCCTTCATATAACCTCCTGTACTTACTAGATCCTTGGACATGAAAGGCACCAAAGGCATAGACAAAGCCCAAAAAGGATAAATACCCCTTAGACAAGCTACAGAATTTCTTCATTGCCTTTATTGAAATATTTCCCAGTGAAAGTATTCCCTTCCTTCCACAGATGGATCTCTGCAAGTGGTCTGAGAGTTTGGTGATAGTAGGTGTGAAAATCACAGACCCAAAGCTGTTCCAATGATACAGCTCTGGCTCCTCACTACCAGCACCAAGTGATTCTAAGAAATGTTTAGGAAGCATCCTTTTTATCTCTTCATATTCTTTAATGTCTTTAATGTATCATCTTGAGGATTGCAGTGAACATTATATCAGGGAGAGTCCATGGCAGAAGTTCCATGCAGCCACCAAAGAGATCAACGTATAAATATCAGTGTCTGTTCAGATTGTTGGTTGTGATGTGAGCACTCAAGTGCAGTTGGCAGCACGGGTAATTCGTCAACAGTAGCAGAGACGATGTATAACGAACAAACACTTGATGATACAGCCACTATGATGCCATGGCAACAAGGAGATGTTCCCATGGAAAAGATGGATGAGTTTTATAGAGTGGTGGTCAACTTCTTTGCCAAGATGTCATCTGATCAATGGATGATGGTGAAGTCCGGGACTCCAGACGCAGACACCAAAATCAGAATAGCAGAGCTTCTTCTCACCTTCGTCTACAGCGTCTGTGAGGTCTTGATGATGGCGTACCAGAGCAAAAACATCACCATCACTGAGGAGTGTGTTATTGCAAGTGTGGGAAACACACTTACTCAGAGTTTTGCTCAGGCTTTGAAGATCCAAGAGGAGGTGGACAATGCCAGTGCAAACAACCTGGAGAGCCTGATGGTCAAAGAGGTGACTGAGAGGGTCAACCTTGACCTTTCTCCTCAGTCAGTGGACTTCGACACAACTATCAAAAGCTCATGTCGGCTTAATGAAATGGTCAGCCAAGCCCTCAAAATGATTAAAGAGTTTTGTGCCAAAGTATTTTGCAAGCCTTGTGATAAAAAGAGTGACAGAACTTATGTTGTAGATGTGGAGGAGGAGGAAGTAGACTACTTTGCAGATGATCAAGATGAAGTTCTTAGTAGTTCAATGGCTATAGATTTTCAGAGCATCATCGAAGAAGAGATCTTGAAAATCAACAGCAGTTTTCTTGAACATCTCGATGATCAGTCCCAGAGACTCATTTTTCAGTCGCAATCACTGGAAATCGAGTCCATTGCGATTGACATGGTTGATGCCATTGGCAAGTCCATATCCGATGTCCCAGAAGAGGAGGAATATCTTGGTCCTGTTGAAAACCAACAAAACATGAAGGAAAATACCTTCAATTCTTTCATCTCCAGGATAAAGGGTGTGTTCGACTGTCTCTTTGCCAAAGCAATATTTTGCAAGACTCTGAATAAGATCCAGTCCGAGGTCCAGGATGACCAAGAGGGCAAAATGTCCTCTCTGTCCGAGAGGGTGGGGTCTCTCTTACAGGGGGTGGAGCCTCAGCCCCTGAGTAACGAGGGCGAGATGATCCAGAACATCGGTGGTAGTCCTGTAGGCCTGAGTGTGGACGAGCTGTCCACCATGATCTATATGAACTCTGGAGCCGCAGGAACACAAGAAGACGACCCAGAGTTCAGCAACGTTCAGTCTCCTTCAGGGATGTTGAACGTTCCAGAAGGTGACGTACCAGTATACAACAAGATCAGAAACAGCGTACGACAGTGTAACGAGCTTGCCGACTGGTGGAGCACGACACAGTCTAAGAGTCACAGTGAGAGGGTGACCCTGAATCTCATCGAGTCCGTCATCAAGAAAGAGAAAGATCCAGAGCAGTCCGGTAAAGCTCAAGTTCTGAAGCAGAAAATGTTCCTGAGACTTCTGATCGAAAAACTGGTGACTCTGATCTACAAGAAAACCCAGATTACCTGGCCTATGATCAACCCGTCAGCCTCCATTGAGCGAATCCTTAATGCAACATGGGCAGCAGTCATAGATGTTTCGGTGAACATCAATCCAGCCATGTTGGAGAAACTTCCCAAGATCATCTTCAAAGAACTGTGCAATAAATGGGGACCAGCTCTCAACGTTTTGGCATCTTTGGACACGCAGACGCCAGAAATCGAGCACTATATCGCCTGCTCCGTCAGGTATCACCTTCTAAGGCCTAAAGAGGGGCCACTTTACAATTTCTTCCGATTAATTTCTAAACCTTTTAGACGTAAACCAGAAGTTCCCTCCTCAGCAATCCCGGAATTTGCGGTATCCGATGAATGATATTTGCTTTCAGTATGGAAATTTTCTTTGAATATCTTGCATAGGCATAGTAGAAACAACGACATGGTTACAGCCAAATCCTCAATCGATCTTGTGTCGTTCGGTCAGTTGTAAATAAATTGTGAATAGAGTAATTAATGTTAAAGTGCCATACTTTTGGCCACTTGGTTAATTAATTTAACTTGAAAGTGCAGCCTTGACTTTAATCATGTTTAAAAGATCATCTTTTACATTTGGCACGATTGTGTAATGGGAAATCAACAACAGATTCTCTGAGATCAACAGCAAATAAGTTGTGTAATGTAATGTATGTGAAAATAAATTTAATAAATCTCTCCTTTTCTGACCCGTGTTTCTTTCTCTTAATACGAGAGAGGGTCAAATTGACCTCACTGAAGACCTGTCATGACTGAAGGACGACTGATATGTCGCCCTGACTTCAGCAGCGTCTCGTGCTACCCCACCTAAAAAAGGATTACGGATCCCCTCGTGGATCCAATGAGGTTTGCCTACAGAAACAACCGGTCTGTTTGCGATGCTCTGAACTTGGGCCTGCACTACATCCTGTAGCACCTGGACGAAGCAGGATCCTACGCCAGGATCCTGTATGTGGACTTTTCCTCTGCATTCAACAAAGTAATCCCTGACTTTCTCCAGAACAAATCTCCAAGATAGACGTGCCCAACAGATGGATCATGGACATATCATCGGTCCATCAGCACTGGTACCCCTCAAGGCTGTGTCCTCTCACCCCTAGTATTCTCCCTGTACACCAACAGTTGCACCTCAAATCATCCCGCTGTCAAGCCCCTGCAGACTATGCCACTAAGACTATCGGCCTTATTGACTGGTTAGAACAACCTGCAGCTCAACGTTCAGAAGACAGTGGAGATCAATGCAGACTTTTTGAGGGTTTCAGCCATACCCCCAAACCTGTCATCCTCAATAACTCCGAGGTTGACGTTGTGGAGTTGAACCATCAGCTGGGTACCATCTTCACTGGAGATCTGAAGTGGGTATCTCATCGTGAAGAAGGCCAAGAAGCAGATGTACTTCCTGCGTCAGTTTAGGAAATTCCAACTCCCACAACTCCCCCTTTTTTAAAAGGAATGCATTTAATTTTTTATATATATTATTCGTAATTTATTTACGTGCCATTTAATGGAAATGTCTATTGTTTAATTTTAATGATTCTATTTTATTTTAAATAATCTCTTTTAATTGCATTTCATATCATATTCTTCACTGCCACAACAACAAATTCCTGTGTTTTTACAACAACGGCAATAAAAATGTTCTGATTCTGAATCTTTAAAACACACAAGGCCCCACAAGGTCGAACCAGTCTCTAGTCGTGAGGAACCATCAGATACTCATGGAACTCATGGGCAATCGATATCCGAGTGTGAGACAACAAAGAAGCCATTGGCTTGTTTGATTTCCCACCAGCCGAACAGACTCAGTGTGTTATTGTGAGTGCTTGGCCGAGTGTGTTGGTGTAAACAAGCGTGTGACCTGTGGATTGTCTGCTCCTCATAAATTATATTGAACTTCCTCAGATATTTTAATCAGCTCTTTTTTTTTATCAATGGTCAGCGATCAGGTGTGATGATAACTTGTGTGCAGGTGTTTCTAGATGCAACCTTTGTCCAATAACAGGCTCCACCCACCCCTCACATGTATCAGGGAGATAACAAGTGATCACAACTCATCCTCTGGACCTGCAACAGGTAAGTCATGAACAGAAACAACTTGTCTTCTGAAAATGATAATGTTATTTTGTGTACATTGACCAGTAGTTTTTCTAGCTAACTTGTTGGCAGTCAGATAGTAGTAAGAGTTACTGAGCTGATAGTCAGGATAGAAACCTTTGTCTCGTGTTGTAGAGGAATACTGATAACTGACAACCTCATCCAAACACTTTCTTGCAGTCATGTTTATTTGCTTTAACTTAAGAAAACTTTGAGATTTTCTCGTATTTAACTGAACATGATTAAAGAAATGTGAGTGTGTTGTTGTATTTTTGTGTATATAAAAAACATATTTTGTAAAGACAGTGAACATGAAGAAGAAGGTGTGTTGTGGCCTGTCCGCCCTCGAGGTGACTCTGATGGTTCTCTTCCTCGCCATGACAACTGTCAGTGTAATTCTGGTAGTCCTACTAGCTACACAAAACCCAGATAAAGGTGAGTGAGAACTTGTAATTTACAAAGAGTATAGCTAAAAGTGTGTCTTAACTATCTCTGCTCTAAGATTTAAGTAAGTAAGTAAGTAAGTACGTAATTTATATTTATGGAGCGCTTTTCCAGACCAGGGTCACAAAGCGCTTAAACAATCAAAACAATGCTCATTAAAATATATACTTAAAGATAAGCTATAGTTGATGATTTACAGCGTCGCATGTTTTAGCTGAAATATTTTCATTTTTTAATTCAGGTAATGTTATTTAATAAAATAAAAAAAATAATAATGATAAAGACACTTTTACCAGACACATTTTTTGTATTTCAAAAGAACATTTTGAACATGATATAATTTGCTTTGAAAACAAAAGGGATTAGTAAACAATGGTATTGCTCAGAAAAAGCTTTAAAAAGGAGGCATGCGGTCTATTAATGTTTAAAGCTACAAATCATTTGTGTCTTTTAATAGTCACATGTTAATCTTGAATTTAATTTAAGTAAGCAAGTAAGTAAGCAATTTATATTTTTATAGCGCTTTTCCAGACCAGGGTTACAAAGCGCTTTAACAATCAAAACAATATTCAATAAAGTATATACTTTAAAGATCAAGATAAAACTGATAACACAACAGGAAACAAACATCTTATACAAACACCTCCGACAAATTTCCTGAAAATCTTTCCACTACCTACTTGTTCTACACAAACATTTTATTAGAGTGAAAGTTCACCCAAAATTCAAGCCCTCATTTTCTAATCAAGGGTCCTTGTCGTCGAAGTCTTCATCTTTGTCCAAAACAACGCACTTAAAAACATCCAAATACCTCCATGTGGAACGTCTGTGATTACCCACTTGTAAGGACGCTTAGACCAGAGAATTATTTAAAAAGGAAAATAACAAGTCTATATTTCAAGGTTGTTTGTAGCAGAAGCTAAAAGGCTAACACAGACAGGAAACACTCCAGGTAAATATTGTGACAGTTGACTGGAAGAGGACAACAAAGCTACATAACATTAAAATTGACGTACATTACTTTTCCTATAACTCCACAAAACTAATTTCTCTGAAAATAATGTTAAACCTTAGTGACATTTGAATTTTGGACTAACTATCACTGTGAGTTCATAATCCATTATTACATTTTCTAACATCTCAAGAACTAATTTCAAGTTTGAAACAATTTGATTTTTTCTTCAGGCCCAGAACCAACAATACCTTCAACTTCACAGACAACAAACAAACCAACATACACCACCACACGTCAATCTCCGCTGGGTGGATACCTAATAGGAGTCGGCCGAGCTGACTGCACTGGACCTGCAGCTGACATCCCACTGGTGGGTTCTGTAAACTGTGGATCTTTATTTAAGAGTGTATTACAGATTCGACTAATGTGTTTGTCAACTTCAGATGGGATACGCTAACCCAAATCAGAAGGCCGCCGGAATACACACTCGTCTGTTTAGTCGAGCCTTCATCATTGACGACGGGAATAAGAGAGTCGTGTTCGTGACCGCCGATGTGGGGATGGTATCCCAGAGACTCCGACTGGAGGTGAAACCCGAACGCTCGCGTTCAATCATCGAATTAAATTTAAAAAAATCTCACAATGAAAATGTTCCATCCAGGTTCTGAAGGCCCTGCAGGTGAAATACGGTGATCTGTATCGCCAGGACAACGTGGTGATGAGTGGCACACACACACACGCGGGTCCAGGGGGTTATTTCCAGTACACACTGTTCATAATCTCCAGCAGTGGATACATCCCAGCGTCCATCAAGCCCTTGGTGGAAGGCATCGTCAAGGTATGTGTGTCCTTGTGTTGAAACTCTACATGAATCTAATGCTTGTTACCGTGGTTCCAGAGTATAGATATAGCCCATCAGAGCGTGCGACCCGGACGGATTTTCAGGAATCGAGGAACACTGGATGAAAGCGGTCTGAACCGAAGTCCTCACTCGTACATGAACAACCCACAAGAGGAGAGAGACAGGTAACCGTCGGCAGTGCAACAGGTACCGAACAACTGCTTGATGTCAACACTTCTGCAGATACGAGAGCAACACCGACAAGCAGGTGTTGGTGCTGAAGTTCACTGACTTGGACGGAGATGGAATCGGGATGCTCAGGTAACGACGCTTGTTGGTCGACTCAGATTTCGTCGGCACTCATATGTGGAGTTTCTGTCTCGTCAGCTGGTTCGCAGTGCATGCTGTCAGCATGAATCTCACAAACCGCATGGTGAGCAGCGACAACGTGGGCTACGCCTCCTATCTGATGGAGCAGGACAAGAACCCCGGAGCTCTACCTGGACAGGTGCGCTCTCCTGGTGACAAGACGGTGTGTGAGTCCGTGTTGATACGTGTGAATGTGTCGTAGGGCGACTTTATCGCCGGGTTCTCGTCCAGTAACCTCGGAGACGTGAGTCCCAACACCAAAGGACCGCATTGCATTAACACTGGAATCAAATGTGACTATGTGAACAGCTCCTGTCCTGTCGGAGGGGTAAGGCACACACACACACACACACACACACACACACACACACACACACACACACACACACACACACACACACTCAAGAGCAAGTGCACACAAGCAGTAACCGGTCTGAATATCGTTCCAGAGCAGAATGTGTCTGGCCTTTGGACCTGGTGAGAACATGTTCGACAGCACCAGAATAATTGCAAACAATATATACATGAAGGCAAAGGTGAGCTAGTGTGCGCACATTTGTGTGTGTGTGTGTGTGTCTGAAAACTCACTCCTCCCTCCTACAGGACCTTTACAGAAGTGCGGTTGAGGAGGTCACAGGACCACTTCATGCAGCGCATCAGTGGGTCGACATGACAAACGTGACCGTCAGGATCAACGACACACACACAGTCAGTTACACGCTCACAAGATGATTAGCAGTCACACGCGTGACGTGTGTGTCTCTGTGTGTCAGGGAAGGACGTGTAAACCTGCGCTGGGTCACAGTTTTGCAGCTGGAACCACTGATGGAGGAGGAGACCTCAACTTCACTCAAGGTAGGTTGATGTTTAGGTGTAAACTGCACTTAATAATCTTATCTATACTTTATATTAGCATTAATGCCTTTCCTTTTTATGATCTGGTTAATCTGTGTACACTTTGTCTCTAATTTGTTTCCACTTTGCTCTTTCGTCCTGACTGAAAGCCTTCTAAAGGCAATCAATCCATCCATTCACCCATCAATCCATCCATCCATCTATCCATTCACCAATCAATCCATCCATCTGTCCATCCATCCATCCATTTATCCATTCACCCATCCACCCATCCATTCACCCATCCATCCATCCACCCATCCATCCACCCATCCACCCATCCATTTATCCATTAACCCATCCATTTATCCATTAACCCATCCATTTATCCATTAACACATCCATTTATCCATTAACCCATCCATTTATCCATTAACCCATCCATCCATTCACCCATCAATCCAACCATTCACCCATTCACCCATTCATCCATCCATCCCTCCACCCATCCATCCACCCAATCATCCAAAGAGCCATCTACCCATCCATCCAACTATCCATTCATCCATCGATTCATCTATCCATCCTTCCATCCAGTGGAATCAATCTCCACTCTTGTGTCTTTTCAGGGGCCATCGTGGGTGACCCGTTCTGGGACGACATCAGAGACGCCATCTTGGGAGAGCCGTCCAATGAAACCACAGAATGTCATAGCCCAAAACCCATCCTGTTCAGCACCGGAGAGATGAACAAGCCCTTGCCATGGCACCCAAAGATTGTTGACGTTCAAATGATCACGATCGGATCCATCGCTGTCGTAGCCGTTCCAGGAGAAATGACGTAATAAATATTTACACTCATATACTGCTTGAAAGCATAGTTAGTTAGCTAACTGTGTTTGTGTGTGTGTGTGTGTGTCAGCACCATGTCAGGCCGCAGGCTCAGAGAGGCAGTTAAACAGGTGAGAGAACAACACATGTCATGACACAAGAACAAATAAGAAAGAGGTATTTATCTTGTGTGTGTGTGTGTGTGTGTGTACGTGCGTTTGGGGTGCAGGAGCTTCAGTCAGAAGGTTCATTCAAAAACGTGGAAGTGGTGATTGCGGGTCTAAGTAATGTCTACACACATTACATCACTACCTTCGAGGAGTACCAGGTAAATGAACACACACCCACAGACACACACACAGGTCTTTGTCAGCAAGTCTGTGATCTTGTCCCTTAGATCCAGAGATATGAAGGAGCTTCCACCATCTATGGTCCCCACACACTCAGTGCTTACGTTTTACAATACCGGGCCTTGGCTAAAGCTATAGCTCAGGTGCGTTCACCTTTGGAACACATGAAAACATGTTTCTTTTTCATATGTGGAACATTCCTCAAAATGTTTTGTCAAATGTACCCAAGTACTTCCTTTTGTGTGTAATGTTTTCAGAACCGTGTGTCAGATCTCCCCACCGGCCCAGAACCTCCTTTCTTTGAAAAGAATCTTATCAATCTGTTGCCCGCAGCAACGACTGACAAAGCCCCGACTAACATGACCTTTGGTGATGTTCTGGAGCAGGTTCTCCCCATCTATAGACAGGTAAGAGGTCCACCACGAGCAAGTCCATGTTAGTCCATGACCCGAACAACTGATCACTGTGCTGGTGTTTCAGGGCGATGTGGTATCTGTGACATTTGTGGCAGGAAACCCGCGACACTCTGGAGACATAGTATGAACATTTACCGTCCATAAATGTGTGTTAATCTTATAGAGGACCGACCATCAGTCTTCTTCTTTCCTCTCCAGAGAGACAAATCCTTTGTGACAGTAGAGATGCATGACAACAGTACCATGACCTGGAAGGTGATCCACACTGATGCCTCCTGGGAGACCAGGTGAGTGTGAAGAGTGTGTGAACTGCATTGTGACGTGTTACTGATCATCAATGCTCTGACTGCAGGTTCCACTGGTTGAAGGGCTCAGATCGCCAAAGCAACACCACCGTGGAATGGCACACGTCGCCACTGACCCGCACTGGTCTATACAGAATCAGACACTTTGGACACTATAAACAGATGAAAGGGTTACGGCCAGTGATTACTGCGTACAATGGATCGTCGGATGATTTCACTGTTGCCTCTAGCTACTACAGTTATGACTACTACGATTTGTGATCTAGCGGGAAATCTGTTATGCTTTCATCATTGTACAAACGATAAAAAAAATTGTCATCAAAGTGTGGAAATCAATGAAAATGTGTTGTTTTGTGTGTTAAATTAAAAATAATTAAATAATGCAACTTAAAGCAGCTCTACGCGATTTTTAGTCGAGTGACGCCAGTGGACTAAAGTGGTAGTGTTTAGCCTGACGGGAGACCACATTTCCCATGAGCACTCGCTAGACGTCTTAAAAGTTGCCATGTCCCGGTTTGCAGCAGTTGGACGAATTTTCTGTTTCCAGACTTCCATTGATGAATGAAGGATGGATACTGATGGACAATGAATCAGATTGTGGATAATGAAAGGATATGAAGGCTTTGAAAATAACATAACATTAACTTTGTTTTGTACCGTAATTCGCCCCCAAACCCCACCCAAACCAGCGCGATATGTAGCATGTTCACACCATCCCCAAGAACTTTAAAAGTGAAAATAAAAACACAAACACAAAACACCTCAAATCACGGTATATTAGTCATTCAACTAGTTTTAAGTTGATGTGTCATCACAAGTTATTTTAGAAACAAAAATATTAAGGTACCCGCAAAACTACCCAGTGCTGTTTTAATAAAGCCTTAAATTAAAAAAATTAAGCTGATGATTATTTGCAATCTCTCAGGAAATCTATTATACATCTTATCACTGTTAAAATATTGATTTCGTATTTCAATTTAAGGGAATCGCTGATTCAATTAAAAACAACTTTTGTTATGTCATTTAAATCTTAAAAATTACTTTCGCAATTAAATACATTATAAAATTAAAAATAAACAAATATGTTAATCAAGTTACTCACTTGACAGTGTTATTATCAATACTCAATTCACAACTTGTGCTGTTCATCTTATCTGCGTGTGCTGGAGTTGTACCGCGAGGTGGTAAAAGACCACACTTCCCATGAGCCTCTACGGTTCTGACGTTGCTGGAAGCGTTTCTGTCAGCGCCAACATGGCTGCCTTCATGGATCTAAACGTGACTTTCTGCACAGATAAACAAAAGCTACGAGCTCTGGTGGAGACAGCTGCTCACCGTGAGTGTTGAAATGACTTTATTTTTTATTTCTTTATTTTCGTTTCCTGGATTGCGCTTCTCTCGCGTAACCAAGAAGATCACGAGTAGGAAACATTTCGTGTTTGATAAATGGGGAAATAAAAACTAAAGATACAAATAGAAACTTGGCATAAAAACATCAACGGTCAACAATTAAACAAACAAGAAGTTTATTTTAAAACGTGACTCACGAGAGAAGAAAATGATCAATTAACCCGTGAGTCAAGAGCTGTGACAACTCACTGCCACTTCTATAATAGAATTGGAAATAAACATCACAATCGAGATCAACATCTTTTTTTATTCTCAATCCTCTTTCTATAAATTGTTCATTTCCTGGTAACATAAAATGCATACATTTGTATTTATTTATTAATATAAATGAACTCATCAAACATAAATTATTGCACATGTTTTCGTTTAAATAATGTTTATCATTGTTATGTTCTTCTTACATTTAAATAAACACTTAAGACACAATATCGTTTTATATAAGATTAGGTGTCGTATTCTAAAATTAACTTAAATATATTTTAAGATTTCTAGACATTCCCGAAAAGAATGTTTTGAAAAAAGACATGAAGTAAAGGTGTAGGAGGCCGACATGCTGTACTATTACTGCAATAACTAGAAGAAAAATATGAAAGTCTTGTTAAATAATCATTAGAAAAGTAAATGATCAGAATCAGAAACTTGTATTTCAAGTGTTGTAAACAAAACATGGGATTTCTTTTTTGTGCTGGCAGTACAGAATAAAATGATGCTTTATTAGGTTGTTTACTTGTGAAAAGAAAAACCCTTATTCACAGTAGAATTCTGACTTAAATTCTTGTTATAAACATGCAAGTATTCTCTTAATCTTAAAATTAGAGAAAGGTACAAGGCCTTGCAGAAGAAATCTCAGTTAAATACATAAAGATGAGGATTGCAGGGATATACAGGTGGTTGTTGCTACATAACTAAGGTAGCGTCAATAAACACTTTCCTTTTTTTGTGTTTTACTTCAGTTGGTTTTTCTACAGTCGCCATCAACTATGTGTTTGAACCTGCTGGCAAAAAGAAGGCGGTCAGTCACTCACACAACCAAACACACACACACACCATCACAACTTTGAAACTGTTTGTTAAATTAAATGGTAAATACTGAAAATTGAATCGCAATTTAAACGACAAACACAAGTTCTGAGTGGACCCACATTCACGTCACGCACTTTTTGTATCCCTGCAGGAGATTCCATCTCCAATGTTGGTCAGCGAGTTGTTTGATGAGCTGCCCATCGTGCAGGTGTGTTCATTGTTTCATAGAAATGAATGATGATATCAACTGAAATGTAACACAACTACACAGGGGTGCTCTCGGCCAATCAGAGTGCTTAACAGACTAACCATAGTGATGACGGACCACAGTCACTTCGTGAGTCTTTACGAACTATAATACAAACTATAATCAATGATTATCAGCTGATTATTGGTGTGTGTCTGTGCACACAGAGGCCAAACGCGACAGAGTACAAGTGGTTTGACCTTCTGTCTGTCTATCCAACTACAGAGAAACTATTCCATGTAAGTTCCTTAAAGGAAGTAAGAGTTTGTGAAACAATACATTGAGATCTGCTTGTGTTTATGTGTAGGCTGCCTGTATGAACTTTGACGTTGACATCATCTGCATATCTGTCACTGAAAGACTTCCATTTTTTTTCAAACGGGCACCTGTTTTTGGGGTGAGTCACTTTTTTGACAAACGCTGTTTATTCGTGGCTTTGTGCATTTGGTTATTTGCGTGTGATCCCAGGCCATAGAAAGGGGAGTTTTCTTCGAGGTGTCGTACTCTGCCGCGATCAGAGACGCCACCATGCGACGGTACACGATTGCCAATGCTGTCAATCTGGTGGAGAGTTGTAAAGGAAAGGTTAGCGTTGTTTGTTCATCTCTCTTCATCATTGGGGTGAGATAAGGGACAAAGATAAGGTGTAATTTTGTTGTTTTTAGAATGTGATCGTGTCGAGCGCTGCAGAGAGGGTAAGTGAGTAAAGTGTGAAGTGTCATTATGAAGAGGAATGAAAAATCATTTGTGCCTTCAGGCTCTAGAGCTCCGTGGTCCCTACGACATTGCCAACCTGTATCCTTATTTTGTGCACTTGTGTGTGTGTGTGTGTGTGTGTGTGTGTGTCATTTATCAGTGAGTTATCTTCCTTATGTGTCCCTTTAGTAGTTTGTTGTTCGGTCTGTCAGATTCTGACTCCAGGGCGTCCATTTCCTCCTGCTGTAGGTCAGCAGTTCTTCATGCAGGTAAACACCGTTATTCAACTCCTGCAGGGTCAGAGCGACAACATCTCTGTCTCCATCTGCAGAAACTAGAAAGACAGCAAGCGGTGTCATCTACACCATGAAAATCGAGAAGAAGCAGGAGCCCCTTTCCAAGGACGGTATGTTGTGAAAGTGAAATATTTGACATCGTCAGCCGTCACCTTGGCTTCAATCCATTGATATATTTTTTGTCTGAACAGGTGAAGCGCCTGCAGCCAAGCGGACTAAATGCCAGGCGACAAATTGATTGACAAGGTTGTTTCATCATGAATAGACTATACAAGACTTTGAGCTTCATGGCAGAAAGTCTTACTTCCGAGTAGTCGGTTATATTCTTTGTATTCTCACAAAATGGTGTTGCGTAATCTTCTTTAGTTACCAAGGCCCTTTTTAGTTTTTTTATTTGATGTGTTTTATAAGAGTTCTTTTGTGCAACAGAAGTGTGTGATTTCTTTTAATAAAATTATGTAAGTCTATTTTTCAACCATCAAAGGCTCTTCTTTTTTTTCTCAACCACTTATTTTAACCACAACTCTGGTTTTAACTTTAAACTTTTAAATAACATCTAGTTATGTAAAAATGTTTTTGTTCAACTTCTTGTTGATTTCAATGTCTGGCAAAACTAATTTGTTTTTACAAATATAAAGATAAGAAAAGAAATTGTTGATAATTAATTTAAGAACCGATATCTAGACATTCTCCACGTTTTCTTCATAATAACCCCTTTAGTTATCAGGTTAGGAATCTGAACTGAAAGAAGCTGTGAACTCAAGAACAGAAATCTGACCAGGTTTCACACGCTATAGAGTAGAACTACAGAAACTGAACTACATGTCCAAATTATTTCCAAAGCAAACCGCTGCTATTTCATTCCCTTATCTCAGTTCCCCATGCAGTCCATTAAAAAGCATCAAAAACACTGGAAAGGGCTGTTATCACTCAATGCATTGGTCAGCAATTCTCCAGATATGTCATCCATACTCCCCGTGCTCCTTTCCCAGCTTAAGCAGTATTAAAACACCAGCATTGATCCAGTTAAACAAGTTGTTGTTAGTCGAGACTTGAAAAACACTGGAGTTTTTGATAAATTGATTGATAAACATTGTTTGAAGACGACACAGTTGTATTGTTTTCCATGTCTGTACAAGCTAACAATATGCTGACAACATAAAAACTAGTCAACTTTGTGTTGTTTGGTCCGGTAGGCTTTATTCGTGGTCGTTTGAGGAATAGCATGTAACGTCAACTAGAGAGATTCAATCAACAGACTTTCGTCAGGTCACAGAAATTGAGCAGACGTACTGCTCGGTGCGTCTTTCACTGCCAGCTTTGTCAAGGCGTTTGGGCGTGGCCCCTTGGCCTCCTCATGGGGACGAGATCTTTGACTCAGCGAGTTCCCTATGCTGGCCAAGGCACATTCCTCCGTGACGCTGGTGTGACTGTTCTGGTACGCCATCAAGAGAGCTTCAGTAACACTGTGGCTGAAGTTCAGCAGGATGTCAGTCATCATGACTTTGGTCTCCCTGTCTGGAGTCCCGGACTTCAGCAACCTCCATTGTTCAGAGGACATCCTGGAGAAGAAGGAGACCACCAGCTTGTAGAAGTCACTGATCTTTCTCACAGGAATATCCTGGGGCTGCCATGTTGGTCTGCCTACTGCTGCCTGGTATGAACCTCCCTCTGACATTTTCAGTGGATCCTGCTGCTTCTCTCAGTCTTTCTAGTCCTAGTTGTGTTTTTTGGGGCACACAACTGATCACCTGTATCTCTGTTGTCGCAACCAGAGAACTACCAATTCCATATCAGGGCTCTTCCTTATATAAACATTTGAATCTAGAATATCACAGCCAAAACACACATCAGCTACTGTTTCCTTTTGACCACAGCAGGACCAACAAAGATGATGACAGAACAAAGCATCAGAGATCACCATGGAAACACTACTATGGCTCGGCAGAAACAATTTTCTGGGTCTAGCATTTATAAAGCCTTCATGTCAGAGTAAAACTATTAATGGGACCACTTACTAACATGTTGTTCTAATTGTTTTATCATTTATTACTAGTCCGGTTCTGATTGTAACCCATTTTTATTTATTTATTTAAATACAACTTAAAATAAAATAATAATATTCAACAACATTTTAGCTTCTTTTTATAATGCGACATCCTAACTACATCATAAACATAAAATAATGGTATCTAATGTGGCCTTTTTCTAGCTACTTCATTTCTTTTCTGGATTTATCATCTGGATTTTCTAACACTGTCACTGTTTTTACTGCTTCATGAAGCTGGTTGTGCCTGGAGTTTCACTGCTCGGGTTTATTTTTTCTATGGTCAAATTAAACAAAGGCTCTGACTCCGACAAGCATTAGAATCTTTGTTCAAATCTACTCTTTTTGTGACGTCAAATGCACTATCAACATTATTGTAGACATGGTCAATGTTTGGACTGTTTTCTTACTTCTGCACTATCATCACTTTGTCTGGACATTCATTCATTTGTAATGTCACGTGGCATTTATTATTGACAATCTCGTATTATTATTATTCATAATTTATTTTTTTCGTATGCTGTTGTATCACTGTCTCACTCGGCTTTAGCAACCCATTTTATTACTTGTTAATGGAATGACAAAGAAATCCTTTGGATTGGGTTTGGTTGTTGTCAATCAGCGCTTACAATTTGATAAGAAATGTCCAGATGTTGCTCCAATTAACTACTGACATGTACAGCACTGTCTGAAAAAATACCATTGTCTGAGAAACACGATCAAGTTTGTAAATTGTGTGCAAGATTTTGGACACATCATATTTAAAATCTTTTACTTTCAAGTCAAGATATTTTGTTACAAACTCTTGATAAAGAAAGGCTCTTGGTAGGAGCTTAAGTCACAGACTCATCAAACAGTCCATAACTCTCAATGGGAGCCTAAAAGACAACAGTCACAAAACAAAATTGTAAAAATAAATTATTTATTGTCATTTTTTCATGAAATGATCTTGTGTCATATTGCTTCTCAGAAGCAAACATTACATTGAGACTAAAACTGACTCATTGGCAGGAGGTGACTATGTGGCCTTCAAGCCTGTTGGTACATCAAATTGACTGAGGAGGGACCTCCACTCTTTGCCGAAAAGGTCGGGAGAGGAATCTAAAAAACGAACTTAAAGTTCCTCCTTTAGGCCGTAGGAGGTGATCCCTGACGGAGCAGGCGATGTAGTGCTCGATTTCTGGCGTCTGCGTGTCCAAAGATGCCAACACGTTGAGAGCTGGTCCCCATTTATTGCACAGTTCTTTGAAGATGATCTTGGGAAGTTTCTCCAACATGGCTGGATTGATGTTCACCGAAACATCTATGACTGCTGCCCATGTGGCATTAAGGATTCGCTCAATGGAGGCTGACGGGTTGGTCATAGGCCAGGTGATCTGGGCTTTCTTGTAGATCAGAGTCACCAGTTTTTCTATCAGAAGTCGCAGGAACATTTTCTGCTTCAGAACTTGAGCTTTACCGGACTGCTCTGGATCTTTCTCTTTCTTGATGACGGACTCGATGAGATTCAGGGTCACCCTCTCACTGTGACTCTTAGACTGTGTCGTGCTCCACCAGTCGGCAAGCTCGTTACACTGTCGTACGCTGTTTCTGATCTTGTTGTATACTGGTACGTCACCTTCTGGAACATTCAACATCCCTGAAGGAGACTGAACGTTGCTGAACTCTGGGTCATCTTCTTGTGTTCCTGCGGCTCCAGAGTTCATGTAGATCATGGTGGACAGCTCGTCCACACTCAGACCTACAGGATTACCATCGATGTTCTGGATCATCTCGCCCTCGTTACTCAGGGCCTGAGGCTCCACCCCCTGTAAGAGAGACCCCACCCTCTCGGACAGAGAAGACATTTTGCCCTCTTGGTCATCCTGGACCTCCGACTGGATCTTATTCAGAGTCTTGCAAAATATTGCTTTGGCAAAGAGACAGTCGAACACACCCTTTATCCTGGAGATGAAAGAATTGAAGGTATTTTCCTTCATGTTTTGTTGGTTTTCACCAGGACCGAGATATTCCTCCTCTTCTGGGACATCGGATATGGACTTGCCAATGGCATCGACCATGTCAATCGCAATGGACTCGATTTCTTGCGAATGAGACATAACGATGAGCATCTGGGACTGATCGTCCAGAACACTGCCGCTGATTTTCAGCATTTCCTCTTCAATGATGCACTGGAAATCTATTGCCATCGAGCTCGACAGACTAGATCCTTCCATAGAGTTTGGTGTTTCTGGTTCCTGAACACCATCAGCAGCCACCTCAGCCATCATCGACATGTCCTCATTCCTTTTGGACTTGCCAAAGATTCTTGCGGCAAATTCTTTAATCATCTTGAATGCCTGGTACACCATTTCGTTCAGCCTTCCGGAGCAACTTGTAGGTTTCTCAAAATCTTGTTGGTCTTGTGACAAGTCGAGATTGAGCCTCTCGGTCACCTCTTTGACCATCAGGCTCTCCAGGTTGTTTGCACTGGCATTGTCCACCTCCTCTTGGATCTTCAAAGCCTGAGCAAAACTCTGAGTAAGTGTGTTTCCCACACTGGCAAGAACACACTCCTCAGTGATGGTGATGTTTTTGCTCTGGTACGCCATCATCAGGACCTCACAGACGCTGTAGATGAAGGTGAGTAGGATGTCCGCCATCATGATTCTGGTTTCTGCATTAGGAGTCCCAGACTTGAGCATCATCCACTGCTCAGATGACATCTTGGAGAAGAAGCTGACCACCAACTTGTAGAAATCTTCCATTTTGTTCACAGGGAAACCCTGCTCCTGCCACGGCGACATGTCCATGACCCCTTCAAGCGCTTCATCTTCAGGCGCTTGGGCCTCTGCCATCTTTAACTACTTGTTAAATCTGTTCTGGAAGTTAAAAAAAAACACATGGGTGCAAACCTTCAAGTTGGTCATCATTCCTTCAACACCCCCTTAAATAATATTCACCGGTGGCTACATGAAAGGACATCAAAGACATTAAAGAGTTTGAAACGCACAGCAAATCTAGAGCTACATTATGCAAGTCGTGGATGGACAGTTGAGCAAAAGGATGCAGACACAGGAAAAAAGGGAACTAAGGGAGAGAAAAAAATTCAACATATTCAAAATGATGTGTGGTATGTAAGTAATAGTTATTTGTAAAAGAGCAAAAACAATTATTGACATTTATTTAAAACTAACTGTATTGTTAAAATAACACACTGTGTATATAATACATTTTTCTCTTTTAGCTCTTTCTATGTATCTTTGTTGTGAATAAACGTGTTTTGTTTTCTAATTTCCAATACTTGTAAATTGAAGAGGATGAGTGTCTACGGTGGCCGGCGGAGCTCACTAGCGCCTCCGCGCTGTGGTGTATCATGGAGGGGGTCACGGTCGGCCAGGTGTTCGATGCCGAGTGTATCCTCAGCAAACGACCGAGGAAGGTAAGTGTGCCGAGCGGGGGTGCATGTGACCCGGTCCGCGGTCCTGACGTGTCCGTGTGTTTTCTCCAGGGAAAGTTCGAGTATCTGGTCAAATGGAGGGGGTGGTCGTCCAAGTAAGTAGCTAGCCGCCGCGGCTAACACACGCTAGCGGGGGACCGAGGAACAAAAGGCGGCTGCTGCTGCCAGCTGCTCGGCCCCCGCGTTACCGAGCTTCAGTCCCGACAACAGTCGCCCTCGACCCCGGGGCCGCGTCAGGCTGCAGCCGCTGACAGCGCTCGCTGGACGGTCACGGTGGTTTAGCGAGCTGCCGCTGGGATTCAACACTATCAAACATTTCGGATTAAATTACTTTATTTATTGTTTTTATATCCTTTAAAAGTCTAATGGTTACCGTTATTATCTTAATTCTAGTCAAAACGAGTTTTTTTTTTAAAGAAAAGCGTTTCCGTTTTTTTTCTGTCAGCAGAGTCATGTGACACAGATGTTTGTTTACAGACACAACAGTTGGGAGCCAGAGGAAAATATTCTCGACCCGAGGTTATTGGCTGCCTTCCACAAGAGGTCAGTGATGAAAGACAAACCATTTAAAAAAAACATAAAATGAACATTTTATTTATGAACTACACGCACACAACAGGAAATTATACGATGTGAAGATTGCATTTTCTTTGGGCATTAAATGACTATAATTACTACATATTAGGCATATAACAGTGTGACGGTTATTGTGACCAAAATTATGATGGTTATCATTATTACTATTCTGTTTGTAATCTACTGAAAAGGTTCAGTAAGTACTTTAAGACGCAGATGCTTTAACATTATTTTATGAAAAAAGCAATATGCTGGTGTTTGGTACAACAAATTATGTTCACAAATCAAATAAAGAACAATAGTCTGTACCGTACTTCATAAAATAGTTAATAAGCAAAAAGCTTTATCATAAATTACGTTTTTAAACATTTCAGGTTTGTTTGGAGATGACGATCTTTGTGATAACTGCATTATTTTCAGTTTATTAAGATTTTTTTTAAAGAAGTAAATCTTGTAACAAGAGAGTGGCCACTTGAGAAAAAAACATTTATCTGTAATAAAATGATCATGTTTATTATGTAACAAAAAGTATTTATGTTTATCTTGTGTAGAAAAGTACAAATCAAAGTGGTGATGTTTAAAATGTTCCCACCAAAACATGTTTATATATGATGTGTAGAATCACTGATGATGCATGTTTTTGTTGTTGACATAACCAAACTGCTGTATTTGAACTATGAAAATAATATATAAATCAGGGCTTCAGTTATCAAAAAATGTAGTACTCGTGTGTTAGACTGAAAGTGTTATCAAATACCAACCACAAATACTCAAAATATGAAATGTATTTTTATAATTAAAGGCCTGTATAATCAAACCTGGTTTCATTTTACAGATAAACAGTTTTTTTTTTACATAAGTAAATGATTCATTAAAAAAAGGCAAATGTTGGCATCAACTGAACCATTTTTTACATTAATTTCATATAATTTAAAGAGCAATAAATAATTATTGACATCATTACTGATCTTAAACACCTCTTAAGTCACCATTTACACGGGAACATTTGTCTACTTTGATTTTGAGCCAACCATCCTCCAAGAACAAAAAGCAGGTACTGATAAGGGAAACAAGCTAACATGAATGTTTCCTTATGTTTTACAATCTAGAGAACAAGAGCGAGAACTTCTGTTCCTGAAAAAAGGGAAGCGACCAAGGGGCAGACCACGCAAGAACCCGGTGAGTGTGATCGCATGTTCTTCTTTCATGAGAGTTTCGAGTGTGTCTGAGCAGGTCCTCTGCATGTCTCACCTTTCGTGACCTTTAACAACCGTCCGCTCATTAGCATCAGAATTCAGCCGTGTGGTTTTTCTTGTAGGTTCAGCCAGTCATCACCAAGGATCGGAGCTCTTCCTCCTCATCTGGACTCACCTCGTCGGCCTCTTCTTCTGAGGATGACCATGAAGAAGACTCAAAGCCTAAGCTGGCTGGACGTGTCCCTCAGAAGAGACCTCAGATTCTTCTGGCAAAACCCGAACCCCCTCGTAAGAAACGGGGTCGTAAGCCCCTCTCTCCCGACATCCGGTCTCTGAGGCAGGCCAAAGAAAGACCTCCTCCTCCTCCTCCACCCCCACCTCCTCCGCACCTCCCTTCTTCACTCAGACTCGCACGGGACGACGTCCGACTGGGCGTGAAGAAGCCTCTGCAGCCTGCAAGCTTTACCTACACCGGCCTCACCCGGTCCAGAGATGACAGCCCCTCCCCCCACACCTCCGCTAGCTCTTTCATCCAGACGTCCACCTCCAAAGCAGGACCTATGAGTGGCACCTGGACCGCTCGCTCACCGTCTGCTGCCTCTTCACCAACAAAACAACTACAGCCTGAGACCAAACGTTCGGAGGCAAGCTTCAAAGCATCGCTGAAACTGGGCCCCGGGTCGTCGGGCGTGTTCAGTTCCACGCAACATTCCGCACAGGTCCAGAGACGGTCAGACGTTGTAGGCGCTCACGGGGTTTCACAAAAACACTTCTCGAGAAAGCAGCTGCCTCCGAGCACTCAGAGGGACCGAAGTAGTCAGGTGCTGAGCCTCCGAGCGCTGAACCTACAGAACGCCACGGGCTCCAGCTCCATGTCCAGGTCCATTTTACGAAGCGGCAGCAGTGTCGCCACAAGGATTCTGTCGGTGGGGCAGCGGACAGGTTTCCCAGCAGGGGGCGCTACAGAGCTGCGCCGAAAAGAAATGATGGCAGGCGATGGAACCTGTCGAGAGAGGACTGAGGACTGCAAACAGAACCGTACCCTGAACGAGTTCAGCACCGGCGGTTCTGACGACACCAGCAGCAGCGAGTCGGAACACGAGGCCTCTTTCGTCAACAACAGTCGGCCGAGTCTCGGGGACAACGCCACGGTGTCGGACACAGAGACGGATTGGCGGCCGACTAGTAGCCTCTTGGAACAAGTGTTCGTTACCGACGTTACTGCCAATTTAGTGACTGTGACGGTCAAAGAATCGCCCACCAGTGTTGGATTCTTTCACTCGCGGAACCACTGAAGGTCCAAGCCAAAATCTGCCCCAAAGTTTCAGAAGTGCTATAAAACAGACCTCGTGTTTTTTTTTAAACCTTTTCTTCATCCTGGTCTGGAAGTGATCTGATCCAGATGGTTTCATTTGAGTCTCTGGTGCTATTGGACCTCCAACTGAACATGCCGGTCAAAAAAAAACAACAACTCATTGAATCAGATTTCTTTTTGGACCAAAGTGTAAAGTTTTGCATAATTTTAATTCCTAACAGACGTCAAGTTGTTTACGTTTGTTTTATATACACAATGAAGTGATTATTTATATCTTGTAAATATTTGTCATGTGACCTGGTGCTTGACTCCATCCATAGTTCAATAAAAAAGTTTAATTTGCATCATGCGAGTAAACCTTGAATAAACATTTACATATTCACAGGACAAAAGGTTTAATTTAAATAAATCAATACAATTTTGCACAGCAATAACATGACATAACCTTGAATATTTTTTCTGTTTATAAAAACATGCAAAACGTTGAACATGTATTCAAGTGGTCTTTAGTGAGAGGAGTCAACAAGAACCCACTGAAGCTCAAGCTTTGTTTTTTTCTGTGACAGAGGAAAAACCAACAGAGTTTGCACCAAAAATATTAACAGTTTCACTTACACAGGTGATGACAAAAATCGAACTGGAGGTACAGGTTGACTTGGGACACAACAGCAGCATCATACCGGCCCATGTGTTTTTACGCCAAGCTTGTTCACTTTCAGTCGTTTCCGTAGGTTCAATAAAAAGCGTCAGCTTGGACGACGAACAGACTGAGGAAATTGGTTTTGAGGGTCATGCAATACGTGTTAAAGACTTTTCAACAAATATTGCAAGAAGAGTTGAGAGAACAAGCAAACGGTAACACCTGATTGCACAAGACTGCAACATTTAAGACGGCAAAGTGCAGTGGATTTCACAGACCCGAGGGTCAAAGACGTGTCGGACGTGTCGGTTGGCCACAATCTGGGCTTAAAGCAGCATTACGCAAGATCGTAAACTTTCTAGTTTCTAGTGTCAGAACAGTGCAACTGCATTGTTGTGGAAAACATTGAATACTCGTATGTGCATTTGTTTAAAAGGAAAACAAATGGCTCAGTTTAGGTTTTTATGTTCTTATCTTCATAGAAAATTCGAAATCTGTTTTAGTAATTCATATGAGTGTTCCACTGCTTCGGTGGTGTAATGACACTTTTCAAAGTTAGTTACTGATGTAGTTCTACTAGATCAGACTTTTCAGATTATTACATAAAATATAGATGTTTTCAAATGTTACGTAGTGTTGCTTTAACACAAAGAATCTTTGGTAGCCGTGAGGAAAATATTTCCTGTTTGCATCTTGTTTTTTTTATGGTAACAGTCATAGTCGTTGCTTTGAAGCTCAGTTAGGTTGAATGTTAAGGCTAGATGTTGCTCGCGATAACTAACAAACTGGACTCTTACCATCAGATCTGGGGCCAGACTCGAGTGAAGATTTAACCACCAGGTGGCAGCACTACATCCTTGTTGGGGAGGTCGAGATACTGAAGGTCAATGTCTTTACAGTGTGCTACTGAGGATTTCAGAAATCTGGGCATTAGTTTGATCATCCGAGTCCACATCCTGGGCCGCAACCTCCACCGAACCCGGCAGAGCCACAACCCCGTCCGACTCCGTGCCCCAGCTCCAGCCCGTGGACTCGGTCTCAACAAAGATTCTACGGATGTGCGGGCGCTGCTCGTGTTGCCTGCTACTCCCGCTTGCAAGGACGCAGGTGGTCTGACTTATGTAGGTGTTGTTGCACGGAGTGGACGGGTCGGGTTTGGTGTCCGGCTCGTCTGAGTCTTGCTGACGGGTGTACACGCCCTCGGAGAGCGTACTGCTGCCCAGTTCCCCGCTGTGACCGCGTAGCCACCGCTGCGGCCCGCTGAAGTAGCGCCCACGGTGACTCCTTGAGAGCAACTTTCTTTTGGCCGGTGGGTTGGCAGGTGCCCTGTGGGTGGCCCCTCCCGAGAGAGAGAGACCCTCCAGGGTCTGCATGGTGTCGGAGAGGGCAGGCAGGTCCTTGAAAAACCGTGGCGACAGTGGGCCGCTGGGTGAGCGGGGCAGGGTCCCTGAGACCGAGGCCCGTTGAGGCACGCTGGAGGCTGATGCAGGGTGGGGAGGACAGGTGGGCCTGAGGAACAAAGGCAGGTTAATAACTTGGTCATGATGAGAGACTGACTACATCTTGGAGAGGAAGACATTTGAAACATTATTAATATTAGTTAACCTTTAAGAAGCAGAAACTTCAACTGTAATTCTGCACTGACGGACCAGAGGTCAGAATTACCTGAGCTCGTACACCTGCAGCATGTTGGGAACACTGCCGCCCAGAGAGTGCAAAGCTGGTTGGGAGAGATCCTGTGAGAGGGACTGGACTGTGTCTGGATCGCGGGGGCTCAGAGCCTCACTGGAGTCATAGTCGCTGTCTGTCGGCAGGAAAACCTCTGAGGAGCCGTCATCATCTGAGCAGAGCAGAGAGTCTGAGAAGATACCAGAGAGTCAAACTGGGATCCAGCGGTTGGATGTTAAGGCCCGACTCACCACTGATGGGTTCCCGGCGGTAGCGGTCCGGGGAGGGTGACGGTGTGGTGAAGTAGTCCACAGTGGAAGAGGTGGATTCACTCTTGTTCTCTGAAACGGCCAAATCGATCAGGAAGATGATGGGAACGCCCATACTGGTCTGCCGGTCGCGAGCAAACTGCAACGCATCGTTAATCCAACGGATGCTGCGCCGGATCTCGTCCAGCTGCTGCAGAGTCCAGACGGGACCAGTTAGTCGGCAGATCCTCGATTATAACCGAGCGGCTAGTTTACCTGAATGTAGTCCAGGATCATCTGGTGCCTCTGTCGGCTTGTCGCAACCTCCTCGTCTGTCAGAGACTCCCTCTGAGCCTGCTGGGTCACCAGAGAGTCCAGGTCCAGAACCGAGGACAGTCGACAGTAGAGGCTGATGAAGTTCTTTTGGTAACTGCTGAAGTGGACTGAGGAGCAACCAGAGAGATGAGCTCAGCTTTTAGTGGATACAGATACAAGGGAGTGTATCAGAGCCATCAGAACATTGAATGATTGAATTGGAACTTTTTATTTGAATCTTGTTTTTTGAGGGGAATTGAATAAGCTTTTTTGAATAATTAAATGTAATAATGACTATATTAAAAGGTTGAGATTGTTTTTATGGATTAATTGAATTCAAAATGAATGCAATTTAATTACAGATATTTGAATAGTCGATAAAATAAAATCTTAATATTTATGTATATATTTTAATTCAATAAAGTAATCAAAAGTTTCAATAATTTAATATTCGAAATGGCCCTGATACGCTTCGATAGTGTGCATGCAGGTGTTACCCAGCTCGAACATCTGCAGGGGCAGCTGAATGAATCCTGACATCAGTGTGTACTGGTGCGACTGACCGGGTGCAGCACACACGTGGTCAGCAGGGGGCAGCAGCAGCAGGAACGAGACACCATGTCCCAGTTCGATGACCTCGTTCGTGTAGAGACGGAACTGTCGTACCTTCAGATGCAGGTGCACACGAAGCATTATTATCTGCGAGCTGAAGGCCACAACAGCAGTTCACTCACCTGGTCTGATGGAGCGTTGACCAGTTTCAGAAGACTTTTGATGGACGTCTGGAGCTCGTAGAACAGTAACGGGGCATGACTGTCGGGTCCAAGTTCCTGGTCACATGGTGCCGCCAGAGACTTGAGCCAGGCCCACTCCTCCCTACGACACACGCGTCAATCAAAGTTGCTCAAACTTTTTTATTGGAAGACGTGACATGAGACACAATGAACTAAAGTCAGAAATGTCATATACAAGGAAACAAACGCATCTATATATAGACCTAAAATGAAAATGAAATCGAATAAAAATGAATCCCACCTTGACACGTTGGCGTTCTCTCGTATTCGCGTGTGACACAGCATGTTTGGGGTTCGCTGAGAGACCAGAACTCTGATTTGGTCCACTGAGCTGCTGAGCTTCAGGAAGCCAAGGTAAAGTCCCGGAGCGAGCCTGTAGCTGCTGCGCCTCTGATAGCTTAAGATGTCCTATGGGTCAGAGGTCACAATGAGAGAATGCTTAGGCTAACGTGGAGGAATAGTGTCTTTGTGTGTAGCGCCACCTGCAGGGTGATGACCAGCACGTCGAGGGCATACGGCTCCTCGGGCGTGGACAGAGATTTGCGCTGACTCTGCAGTTTACTGACCGACATCATCTTCCCGCTTGGCGGCGACTCCAGGTCGCGCACAGTGACCAGCAGCACGTTGCCATGGCGATCCTTGATGGGCTCGTAGTGGACCCGTCCCAGATCGTGAGTACCCAGGAGGTTCTGGAGACACACCCTGATATTAAAGCGCTTCTCTCTCTGGCGGTGACGTCTAGTCACTCCGGGCTCACCTGCAGCTGTGCGGCCGCCGTCAACATCTTGTGCCGCGACTGGAGGGTCGACGACGACGACGTGGAGACTGACGTGGTCTGTCTCAACCAGCGCACGTCCTCCCACATGCAGGACAACTAAACACACACAAGCACAGATCCAGTCTCTTCTGTGATGTCACCTAATGACGGGTGTCGTTACCTTCGTGAACCACAGGAAGTCCTGCATGAGAGAGCTGCTGGATGTGTCGTCCACCTCCACGATGGGGATCTGGTCCTCTGCTGTGACCACAACTTTGTCTTTATGGTAGAATATAGCTGCCAGATACGTTCCCCTGCAATTAGACTACATTTAAACATCAGAGCCAACTCTATAGTTATCTGCCAACCTAAGGGTCATGCATGGGAAACAGCCACTCAAGGAATAGGCAAAAACAAGCTATTGAAGGATCACTGCTGTAAAGAGTTCAGTTCAAGATGCAAACGTATTCATCTCAATTGAATCCGCCTCTTTAAGTGTGATGCGTTATTGTTTTTTGTGAAAATACACTATTATATTGTGAATAGTCTTTTCAGTGACCTCTTGAGCGTCTTGATGAACTTGCTGCTGGAGTTGAACAGATGTTTCAGGCTCCTGGACACAGACTGTTTCCTGCTGGAGTTGTGAAGCTTGGCTGCATCTGCATGTCAAACAAACCGGGTCAAAATGAACACGTCCGTGTCCGACAACAGAATATTGTTCAGTGTGTGTATGTCGACCTCCACCACAGTAGTGCGTGTGTGTGACTCTGACTTGCTGCAACAGTCGCTCCATCGCCTCGATGTTGACTCGCTGTCGTGGCTCTCGGCTAACACACTCCCTCCAATCTGAAAGAGCAGAAATGAGGATATAAAATACTTTACGATTCAATATTAAGAGGAGGTTAAGTGAAAACGAACTGGATGGGGCGGCGGATGGGGGAAGCGACGGCGCTGGTGGACCCCAACCCTTCAGGTTGTATGCCGAGACCCTGACAAAGTAGATACGTCCCTGAAACACACAATAGCATCATGGGATTGTCATAGCAACCATGTTCCAACTGAGCTTGTTACCGTGGCAATGCCTTTGATGGTCAGCCTTAGTGTCTGCAGGTCGTCCAGAACTTCTTGTCCAGCCACCAACGAGAAGTCCTTCAAGCAACTCCACTCCACTAAACATCGACATGATAGACAGATGTATGACTAACAGTTCTGTGTGTGAGGTTTAGACCGATTTTCTTCCCTTATATGTAATAAATGTATGGGTATTACTTGGGTTTTTAAGCGTGATGGAGGGTCAGCAGGAGAACCATAGATATAGATGGTTATAAAAGCTTTACAAAGCCAGGCGACTGGACTGAGTAAAGTTTATGGAAGACATTTCACTTTTCGCCCAAGAGTCGTAACACAGCTAAAGAAGCCCTGAGAAAAGAGGTAATGTCTTTCATTAACTGTTCTCAGTCCTCTGGATAATAATGACCAGGATGAATGAGATCCTACACAGGCATAAATCAGTTAAACATATAGTTGAAAAGTGTTTAAAAAAAATGTTTTATAAGAATTCTACAATTGCCAACCACTCAGAGGAGAGAGGGACGAAACAAATCAAACAAAAATACCCAAATACATCGAAAATCATTTAGAAGCGATGGTGTCAAACAAAGTCCATTTTAGCCGTCGAAAGGTCAATTTTGGAGATAGAATTTTTAAAAATGGACTTGAGGTTTTTTCCTTGAAGATATTTTACTTGAATATTTATAATAAATTCATGGAATAAATACAAACATGACATATTTGAGTGAAACGTGTGTAAAAGTCAAATCGTTAAAATAAGATGTTTTTATTTCCCCCCACAATGGGGAAATTGGAGGCTTTATTGTAATAAAAAGATATAAAAATAATATAAATATAAGCAGCCTAAATGATTGTAACGTCACCACTAATGTTGATGGTATGTTATATTCTTATCTAAAAACCTGCTTATTTTATTCTGCGAACACACGAGACTTGTTACCTTTAAACTTGGTGATCACCCCAGAGTTAAGTCCTTGGGGCTCATGGAAGGAGACAGTCAGTGATGTGCTGCTGCTCACGCTCAGTCGGACCATGCTGGGGGGATCTGGGGGTCCGGCTGCAGAGAACAGATATGTTCCACCAACCTGGGGTCAGTATCTCGATGAGCAGAACTTAAGCCACTGTGGACTCACGGATGAGGCGGAGCGCAGCTCTCATGCGCTTGTACAGTTTACTCCTCCACTCCCAGGACCGCAGCGTCTTGTCCTTCTGACAGGCGTCCAGAGAGAGCCCGTCCTTCTGGGCCTGAGCGGTCAGGGCCGACACTCGCTGTTCCGCCTCCAACATCAGGGAGCTCAGGTGCGCCTCCCGACTCTCTATGCTGGTAACTGCGGAGAAATGGGAGTGAGAGAAGTATACGAAAACACTCTCCCGCCGACTCAAACACTCACAGTGCGGGCTCTCCTTGGCGCCGGCCTTGAGCAGCAGTTTGGCAATAGGCGTGTTGTTGGTCATCACCGCGATGTCCAGGGGTGTCAGACCGCGACTGTCCGGCGAGTTCAGGTCCAACTCGTCACTGGACAGCAGCAGGACCTGAACTAGGTCCAGATCCTGCTGCTCTACTGCCTCCAGGAGACACTCGGAGGCCACCATGGTCTGTGGAGTGACACAGCATGTTTCAGCCTGTGGCTCTCAAGCATCACCATGGAAACAATTTCATGATATTTAACCACATAAACGTTTCGCTGCAGATGCGTCAAATGACACATCATTGACTGGATTTTGCCAGAACCCTGTTTTGCCAGAAATTATTACTAATATATATATTGTTGCTTAATATTTCATTGTAACATTTCAGGGGAATAATAACTAGCTTAAAAAAGTGTGATAATAAAAGTGAGGTCCGACCGAGCTGCGCGTGATTGTCTCCTCAAATGATGTAGAGTTTCCTCGTAGCTTCTCTGACAGGTTCCTATACAGGCGCTTGGCTGCGCTCGGGGAGGGTGGACCGGAGGGGCACTTCCTGGTCTGGGTCAACTGCAGGTTCAGCATCGAGGGGCTCCAGACTCCTGGTACCAGTCTGGAATAAACGGCAAGCATTAATGTGGAAAAATAAAACAAACAAAGATGAGATTAGATTTCATACTTTCACATCCTCTGTGGAATCTGATTCTGTGGAAAATTCTTCCCCAAATGACAATAAAAAAGTAGTGTTTACCACACAAGCACTTGTCAGCCAGTAACCATGACAACTGCTTCTGGAAATCCAGAGCGCCTTAAAAGAATAGAGCCCACAGGCACCCTTACCTTGGTTCGTGCTGTCTTTGAGTGTTATGAAATAAGAACTGAAACTACATCACCCATGATGCATGCGGCTATAAAAATTCAGCTAGGAATGAATGGATGAGTCTAAAAAAGGTGTCGCCGTGGAGATGAAAGAGTCGGTCAAATGAAACTGTTGAGCGTGCTCTAGAATGTGTCGGGCTGGAGCGGAGTTTCCTTTACCTGTCCAGGCAGAGCGAGGATCTGGAGACGCCAGAGTGTAACAGGTGCTTCAGGTCTGTGATGAAATCATCTCCTGACGACCGCTGCTGCCTCTTACTGTTACACACAGATAGAGTGACAGATGAATAATTCAGCAGGTTGGAGATGGTTGCCAACAGGTAGTTGAAAACTTGCGGAACAGAACTTCAAACGTCAAATCCTCTCGACTGACCCTCTTAACCCGAATGTGTTAACGGAACAGAAAGAAAGTGCCGCCGCCGCCGAACATCTTAACAGAATTCAAACGAGTTAATCACCCAGAACCAACGTGCGACTTCCACTCTCCCCCCCTTTCCTCCCCCACTCCCCCTCTCCCCCTCTCTCTGCAGTGGTACTCACAAGGGCTTGTTATGGCATGAGGCTGCGCTGTGGCTCAAGGGCTGCAGGCTTCATCAGTGAGGAGCACTGAGTCTCCTGGGAGAGGTGGCGTCTTGGGGCACCTTCATTGGGGTGCTGACGGCTCTGGACCCCCCGAACACACAGCTGACTTCAGAGCTGTCTGACTACACTACCTGTTGATTCAACTAATGCAACGCCCGCGCGCATGAACACTCTCCGCATGTGTGCGCAGACCTGCATGGAGGAGGGGCAGCAACTCAGGCTTTCAAAAGGCAGAGAACAAAAGGGGAGGTGAGTGAAGGGGGGGTGGTCTGAGTTGTCATGGGAGACGGAACAATTTACAGGCTTCAGCTCTATGTGTGTTTTTTTATTTCTTGGTTGACAAGAAGAAGCAAAGGTTGAGGGGAAGAGCAGACGACGAGGCGACAGTTGCATAATTGGGAGAAAAGGGAAAAGTCGGGTGTGGAAGAGGAGGAAAAAAAGAGGGAGAGAAGAAAGTGATGCAGAGGATGACGATGAAAGTGTAGAGGAGCAACATCAGTCAGGAGAAAGAGAGGAGAGAGAGAAGGGAGGAGGAATGTAAGAAGAGAAATGGGAAAAGGATGAAGGAGAGAGAGGCAGATGAGCAAAAGATGGCAGAAAAGAGTAAAGGAGGGGAAGACAGATGAGAAAAGAAAAGATGAGAAGCAAAAATGATTGGCTTTATTTATTTCCGTAAGTGGGAGCCCCTCTGTGACACCATTTGTCGGCATGTCAAGCGATCAGCGGGTGTCGCGCCGATGATTTGCGCTCCAGCAGATCTGATCAAAAGCTCGCAGCGACGTTTGTAGAGCTTCACTTAAAAAAACCACCTCAGCAACACTGCCATGTGACTTCACCTCAGATGAGTCGCTGATGAACAAGACTCACTCACATGTTCCTGCCGTTGAACCTGCAGCAGTTTTCCGGGCTCTGCGAGGGCGAGACAGGATTTGGGGATTTCAATTTCTGAAGTGTGGGTTAGGGTTCGGTATCAACTCACGTTGATGCCGAACGTCTTGGGCTGGCGGCTTCGCAGGCGACTCAGCAGTTGTCGGTCTCTCTTCGGCCGCAGGACTCGTTCGTCCGCTGACAACGTCTTCCTCAGGACCGGCCGCTGACATGACCACTTGGCAGAGGCTTCGCCCTCCTCGTCCCCACCTGCTGTCCCACCTGTCACGACCCACACAGAGCAGTCATGTGACCAGAAGTCTCTATGGAGTGAATCTGGAGACACCTGACTGCACGTGGCACTGAATACATCATGAGTGAGGGAGAGGTCAAGGGTCATGCTCAATTAACGGAGATATTTAAAGAATGAAATAGAGTTTTAACATTTTGTTTTAGATGTAGGAAATATCGAAACACAATCTCTGAATTTGCATAGGTAGAGACACTCATTACACCACAAGTAAACCCCAAAATGTTACTTTTAAAAAGGGTGACCATAGTTTGAATTTTCAAAAACAGTACACCAACAGTTTTGGATTGTAGGTACATTTTAAGGGTTTTTTAAGGTCGAGTCAAGTGTTTCCTTAACACGATTCTAACCCAGTTAATCATTGACTTCTCAAAAAGACACTAAATCTGGCCTCTTGGGGAACAAAGTTGTGTTTATAAACAACATATTAATTTATCTAAAACACAACAAGATTATTATCCAAAAATATATCTCCTCAACAAAGGTATGGTCAGTAACAGTTATGTATACTTATTCATATTTATAACAAAATACATTGTAACAATTCTACTAGTCTGACAAATCTAAAGGTGGTACATTCTTCAGAATAATTTGATGCTTAAATGCTTAAATTAATTTTTAAATGTAAAGTTAGCTCGATCCTCAAATAATGTTTCTTATTATAACTAATGTCAAACTTAAAACACTGTCTAAACACTGATAAACACAATATGGCCCTTTAATAACCATAGAAAACTATAATGCAGAGTGTCGGGTTCAAATTCTCCTCCTCAAGATCAGGATCTATTGACTATCCAGGCTAGTCACAGTCGCAGAGAAAGTACGATACAAACTAAATACCTGGACATTTCAAAGGATTTTATAAACTCCACCCAGATAGACCCCCAAAAAGTTGGCATGTCTGGGTGAAATAGGGCGTATGGTCGCCGTAAATTTGTACTCGATCCAAAATGTAAACTCAGGTACTAGTCCATCGATTTTGAGAGTGCAGATACAGAATGTAAAAAATAAAAATATTAGGGTCATATCTGGGAATGGAAGGACTAATTACGGGAAGCTTATTATCGTTCCTAAGGAGGGTGGGATCCAACATAGGAAGCTCAGTGTCCTTATCACCAGATAGGCGGGGCCAAAGGCAGGAAGTTCTTAATCTTTATCGCGTGCAGACAACCCAAAAAAAGGAAAGTCGGTGTGTAAACATATGACACATCAGGGAAGCAGCTGGGTTTTTGAAAAGTGCCTATTTATGTTGGGATCTTAAAATATTCTTCACACGCTTCATCGACAAATTAACAAGAAAATGTTTAAACAACAACTTGAATCAGTTTACCTGAGGCGGTCCAGTGGAGTCCACCTCGACTGGCAGCTAGGCGGCGCCGCTTTCTGATGCTTACACCATCCGGAGAGGCGGTGTATGAGGTGAGAAATGGTGTGGAGGAGAGGAGGGGTCTGGGGGTGATGGTCAGCGTGGAGGTGTCATTTAACCTGAAAAGTCAACCGTTTATTTTCAGGTCTCATCGCAACAGCGGAGGGATACATTCCGACTCACCTGTCGACGGCACCTGCCTCCCTACACAGGGAGTGAGAGGTCGCAGGTGAAGGGGAGGAGCTGAGGAAGGAGCAGGAGGAGGAGTGGCTGGAGTCGAGGATGGAGGGGAGCAGCAGCAGAGATGGCATACAAAGCCATGACTCCAGGTCTGTGAACTTGGAGCTACTGAGCATTTCCAGGACACTGTGGGCCACAAACACAGTGCAATCATAAGAAAGTTTAGGAGAAAGCAAACATGGAGCAATAAAGATGATGAGAAATCTTCGCTTCGATTCAAAGTGGTTACTTTTAAAAGTTTGCTGTTGCTCTGTGCTGAAGCTATTTGCTCAAAACGTGCTTGTGACAAGTGGGTAAGTTTTAAAAGGTCTCTTCCTGGTCATGGACTCTTCACACCTCTACCATCATGCGTTCCATCAGGACCAAAACCTCACGCCACAATAATTACTTCTTCCACTCTACAATCAGACTCATTAATAAAAACCTGTTTTAAACGTCCACACTTCCATAACTGCACTATGTAAATATTCAGATTTTAAATGGTAAATGTCGTTGTATTTATGTTTAATATTTATCCTATAATGTTTGATGTTGCACAGTGGACCAAAACAAATTCCAAATAAGTTGACCAACCACTAATAATGGCACAGATAAATTATTCTAAACATTGCTTGAAATAAAGGTGTGCACAGGTTTGCATGGCTACTTGTCACTGTCTGAGTCTGATGCTCTGGGTACAATTTAAGCCTATTCTGATTCCCCAAATCCGTACCTGAATGGACAAGAAACCGATTCTGGACAAGATTTGTGCATCGTCTTGAGCTCTTTGCTTATATAAACTTGAAGTTGAAGTGATTTTTTTTAAGCAAGTCGAGACATTAAACCAACTTCTGAGCTCTAAAATAAACTCAAGTCTCAGGGGCCACATCTGGCCCACCGGTTCATTTTATGTGGCCGGCCACAAAGCAGATGAAAGTCCATGTCAGTTTTTAAGATGAGATAAGGGACCGACATGATGGATGTCAGCTACTAAAGTACAACTGATGTTTTTGTTGAGCCTCGTGTTGTAGAGAACTCACCTCTCATCACTGACTGTGTCATCTTTCTCGTCTGCTGTCTGGAACAAACAAGAGGTTCTGGAGTTTGACAGGAGAAGACCCGAGGTTTTCGAATCCAGTGACATTGTCACGCATCTGTGTCACAAACACACACAAAAATGAACCTTTAAACCAATACATTTGTAACCAAATCAACTCTTGATCAATACATCTTGTAACAGATGTGAAGCCTCTTTCATATACAGTAGATGACCAACATTATACTGTAAGTACATTTTTACACACGATGACGTAAACAAACAACCACGCACGTGGGTTATGACCCTAGTATTGGTTATTTCATTAATGGTTTAAGAACTATCTGGACTACGCGACGAACCTTCTGGGCTGTTTCAGTGAACCCCGGTTCCGTTGACTCAGCTGGTTCACGTCCCGGTGGCACTTCTGTGTTCTCCAGCACACTCTGGTCGCTCCGGTCCAGAAGAAGTTCGGTCTCGGTTCTTCAAAACCTCAACGTCTCAAAAGACGCTTTCCTCGGACTTTTTCCTCGACTCAAAAGCTCCACGGGGAAGTTGGTCCAGTCAGCGCCGCGGCTTTGTCCTCCAGAACAGACACTAATATCGGAACATCAGCCGGAGAGAGTCGGGTTTCACTCGCGGTCACTCACAAGAACCGACGCCCGGGACGCACAGCTGGGGCGGCCGCGTCCCAACACTTTTGCGGCGCGGAGTTCTACGGAAGACATGAGACCCTCCTGAGACCCACGTCGGGCGGTGGTGGGGGGGTGAAAGAAGAAAGAGAAAAAAAAAGGAAGACGCAGAGCTTTCACAGAAAATAGAGGGAGGCGAAGAAGAACGCTGGGGGAAAAGAAACCACAAGAGGGGATGAGGAAGGAAGATTTATGTATGGAACGAGGTCAATAAACAATAACTTAGATGAGCAATATGGATGAATTATTGTTTATTAAAAATAACCATTATATAAATGGTTACTGTGTTTAAGTGAAGTCATTTTAAAGCGTAAAATGTATTTCTTTTAAACGAACAGCGGCTGTATTCGCCACTATGTGTCACTGGTGCTGCGTTCAACAGGGTAACGTGACGTAATACATGAACCCGCGAAAATAATTTGAAACCACGTTTTATTTACAATTATGTGACAATATATTAAAAAAATAATGTGATATGAGGAAAATGACATGTTGTAAGGATACCTCCATCACTCACAAACAAACATGAGAACAGATGGAAAAAAAGTGTCAGCTACAACTTTTCACCAATGCTGACGTCATAGTGACGTTACATTGGGGACATTAACAGGATTGTTTATGTGCCTGGGGCTCTGGATTATAAAAGTGAGCAGCTTTAGTCTGAGCAGCAGCGGATTAACCTTCATCATCATCATCATCATCATCATTATCATCATCAGATGTTGCCCTCTCCGGCGTCTCTCCATCCCAGCTGCTGATGTCCCCGGCCGGAACCCCGGGTCCACACTCGCGACCATGGGGTTGATGGAATTTTACCTGGAGATCGACCCGGTGACCCTGAATCTGATCATCCTGGTGGCCAGTTACGTGATCCTCCTGCTGGTCTTCCTCATCTCTTGCATCCTTTATGACTGCCGGGGCAAGGACCCCACCAAGGAGTACGCTCCGGACGCCGCCTCCTCCCCCGCGCCTCCTCCTCCGCCGCCCCCGGGACAGTCGCCCATCCGCCTGCTGGTCATGCAGAACTCGCCCGCCTCGCCCCGCTACGACCAGGCAGACGCCGTAGGCGAGACCCCCGACCTGAGGGGAGAGAAGAGAAGCACACTTGTTTGAGGAAGAGCCTTGCGAGAGGAGGACCGTGGTCTAGGGAGGACCTAGATTTGAACACAACTTGATTTGGGGAAAAGGCCCGGTTGAGGATTTTTAATTTCCTTCGTGGAATGTTTGAGAGGTACGTTTGTGAGAGTTAAGAGGGCCTGGAAAGATAATTAAAGAACATACTTCAGAGCAGGTCCTTGGATCAAGACGGAAGAAGGGCCTACTTCCTGGCTTGAGAAAAACACAAAGAAGATGCCTCCTGATCAGGGTGGTAAGAAAGAGCTATGAGATGGAAGAGTCTCTGAAGAACCTGGTGTTCAGAAGTCGAGGGTCTTTATTTTAGGAGTTTTATTATCCCTTGTCTAATGAGTATGTGGCATTAGGAGGGAGCTGGCTGTTTAAAGGAGCGCTACAGTTTTAGAAGGACTCTGTTGCATCATCGAGATCAGGATTTAAAATATCAACAGGTAAGACCATCGTGAACCAACCCTACTGACATTTAAAGTGGTAAAAGTTCAAGTTGTTTCCTTACAACAGGAATCCATCATGAACATCAACATGTTTGTCAACATATGAATCATGCCTCTGACATTCCATTGTTCGTGTTGAGCACAGACTCAATCAAATACTATTTTCCATGTGTGTCGTGTTAAATGTGTGTCCCAGCAGTAATCCAGTCATCAGCGTATTAATATGATGTGACATAATCTGAGGAGCTAATTCTTTAATCTGATTGAGAATCAAATCTGATTAATTAGTTACACATCTGCACTGAGTGCCAGGTGGAAGTCATTTTTCTCCATCTCCCAAATGATGATCATCCTCATCCTCATCCTCATCCTCATCCTCATCCTCATCCTCATCCTCATCCTCATCCTCATCCTCATCCTCATCCTCATCCTCATCCTCCTCATCATCCCCTCACCATCACCATCATCATCATTATCACCATCATCACCATCATCATCATCATCATCATCATCATCATCATCATCATCATCATCATCATCATCATCATCATCATCATCATCATCATCACCATCACCATCATCATCATTATCACCATCATCACCATCATCATCATCATCCTCATCCTCATCCTCATCCTCATCCTCATCCTCATCCTCATCCTCATCCTCATCCTCATCCTCATCCTCATCCTCATCCTCATCCTCATCCTCATCCTCATCCTCATCCTCATCCTCATCCTCATCCTCCTCATCATCCCCTCACCATCACCATCATCATCATTATCACCATCATCACCATCATCATCATCATCATCATCATCATCATCATCATCATCATCATCATCATCATCATCATCATCATCATCATCACCATCACCATCATCATCATTATCACCATCATCACCATCATCATCATCATCATCATCATCATCATCATCCTCATCCTCATCCTCATCCTCATCCTCATCCTCATCCTCATCCTCATCCTCATCCTCATCCTCATCCTCATCCTCATCCTCATCCTCATCCTCATCCTCATCCTCATCCTCATCCTCCTCATCATCATCCCCTCACCATCACCATCATCATTATCATCACCATCATCACCATCATCATCATCATCATCATCATCATCATCATCCTCATCATCATCATCATCATCATCATCATCATTATCATCATCCTCATCCTCATCCTCTTCCTCTTCATCCTCATCCTCATCCTCATCCTCATCCTCATCCTCATCCCCTCACCATCATCATCATCATCATCATCACCATCATCATCATCATCCTCATCATCATCATCATCATCATCATCATCATCATCATCATCATCATCATCATCATCATCATTATCATTATCATCATCCTCATCCTCATCCTCATCCTCATCCTCATCCTCTTCATCCTCATCCTCATCCTCATCCTCATCCTCATCCTCATCCTCATCCTCATCCTCATCCTCATCCTCATCCTCATCCTCATCCTCATCCCCTCACCATCATCATCATCATCATCATCATCCTCATCCTCATCCTCATCCTCATCCTCATCCTCATCCTCATCCTCATCCTCATCCTCATCCTCATCATCATCATCATCACCATCATCACCATCATCACCATCATCACCATCATCACCATCATCACCATCATCATCATCATCATCATCATCATCATCATCATCCTCATCCTCATCCTCATCATCCTCATCCTCATCCTCATAATCATCCTCATCATCCTCATCCTCATCCTCATCCTCATCCTCATCCTCATCATCATCATCATCATCATCATCATCATCATCCTCATCATCCTCATCCTCATCCTCATCATCATCCTCATCCTCATCATTATCCTCATCCTCATCCTCATCATCCTCATCCTCATCCTCACCATCACCATCACCATCATCATCATCATCATCATCACCATCATCACCATCATCACCATCATCACCATCATCATCATCATCATCATCATCATCATCATCATCATCATCATCATCATCATCCTCATCATCCTCATCCTCATCCTCATCATCATCCTCATCCTCATCATTATCCTCATCCTCATCCTCATCATCCTCATCCTCATCCTCATCATCATCATCATCATCATCATCATCATCATCATCATCATCATCCTCATCCTCATCCTAATCCTCATCCTCATCCTCATCCTCATCCTCATCCTCATCCTCATCCTCATCCTCATCCTCATCCTCATCCTCATCCTCATCCTCATCCTCATCATTATCCTCATCCTCATCCTCATCCTCATCATCCTCATCCTCATCCTAATCCTCATCCTCATCCTCATCCTCATCCTCATCCTCATCCTCATCATTATCCTCATCCTCATCCTCATCCTCATCCTCAACCTCATCCTCATCATCATCATCCTCATCCTCATACTCATACTCATACTCATACTCATACTCATACTCATACTCATACTCATACTCATACTCATACTCATACTCATACTCATACTCATACTCATCCTCATGAGGATTTGTACGTGAGATTACGTCACTCCTACCTCATTCAGTCACCCCCCTCATAACACCATCGTCATCGTCATCGTCATCGTCATCGTCATCGTCATCGTCATCGTCATCGTCATCGTCATCGTCATCGTCATCGTCATCGTCATCGTCATCGTCATCGTCATCGTCATCGTCATTATGTTCAGCACTTGTTAACACTTGTCTTCTTTCAGGTTGATGGTTCCGAAGCTGAAAAGAGCCGTGGCTTAATTCTGTCGTCAGACACCAGAAGAAGTCATGATGAGCTGTCAATCACTGCATCTGCCTTGCAGAGGGATCTGCCGTTGTGATGGAAAATACAACTGGATGCCGTATTTGGTTTTTAATAAAAAAAAATCTCAAATGTTGTAAATATTTACTTACATATGATAAATATGGAGCAAACATTTGTCACATATTAAAAATGTAACCATCGATAAACCTACAATATTTCAGGATCCTGTTAAATGTTTCTGACCGAGCTGGACCAGAACATGGACTTCAGGTCATGATTTCACATCTGGTTGTTGTTGAGTTCTGAAGGTTTGTCAGATCTGACGTGACAGAAAATAAAAAGACAAACGATTTTAATCCCTTGAAGCCCTTTTAATCCCTCAGCACCAAAAAAGCCTGGCCCCTCCTGGGTTGGCAGTATCTGGCAGCTGATTGGCCGCGGCAGCGTCTGGACACCATGTTTAGGAACTGGAGCAGGAAAATCCTCTTATATAAAAAAAAATAACATCCATATTCGGGATTGAAGCTTCGTCCCAAGGATTAAAGATTATTTATGTGGATTTGTACGTGAGATTACGTCACTCCTACCTCATTCAGTCACCCCCTCATACCACCCCTGCACGCCTGCCCCCCTTTGTCCATACACCCTCACGTATGTTCCCTTAGATGTGTCTCGTGCATTTGTCTCCCTTCCTCCTCACCCATAAGCCTCGCCACCACTGCTGCTCTCCCTTACTTCTCACCCTTTTACTCGCACCTCCTTGATTTCTGTAGCTCCTAAACCTGTGACGTCCTCCCTCAGTAATGCACTGACAGCCACCTCACCCTTAATCCCATGTAAGAAATAACATTTTTTATTTTATTTATCCTTTATTTATCCATCATTTTGATTATCTCTATTACAAGAGAGACCTGGCCAGGATGGACAGCAAAACACAGTCACACATAAAAAACATTTTTTTAGAGTATTAAGTGCATTGTTACAATATAAGAAAAAGATACAAGATTATTGACTAAAAACATTGACATTTGCCGATAGAATCCGATGTAAAATTCCCGACAACAGCCTTGAATTTGTTAAAAGTCACTAGATTCTTAAACTTGTGCTGTTTCTGCAGCTTATTCCATGATGACGGCGCAGAAAACTTAAAAGCCGTTATACCCAGCTCAGTACGCGCTCGAGGAACATTCATAAGCACTGTGTCCTTAGACCTTAACCTATGAGGGACACATTTTTGAGACAAAGATATAGACAGATGACACAGAAGTTTACCTAAAATAACCATGTAGATAAAAATCAATGGTTAGACCTATTGGAAAAATTTAAAAACTATTTTGTATAGTCATTTTTAATAAGAAACCTAAAATTCAATGTTTTGATTTAGACAATTTTGGTAGAATCACCAATTTAGTTAATGTTTAGCTTCATCAAAGGTTTTTCCTCCAAGTTATGCACAAGAGTGTCAGGAAATTCAGTGTTATTTGTCATCTTCACTTAATACATAAGACGAATAAATTCATACAATAGTTGCATTTGTCGCTTTATTTCACCAGAGTTTGTAAACAAAAGTGTAAGATAGAGTGACTATGATGTTTTCATCTTTGTGTCAATCAACAGCAGCATTAGAAGGCACCTGCCCCAAATAAGAATTGTAGCTCTTTTCGTAGTCCGAGGTCTGGGAAGTTCACCCGCAGATGTTGAAGAACCCTGTGGAAGGCCAAGACACCATTCCGACCTCCACAGTGCTATTGTGTGGCAGAGGTGGTGCTGTCGGGGTTAACGGTTTCAAGTTTGAGTCATCTTGTGTTTTCTTCGTCTTCTTGCCAGAAACCAGAAAACCCTTGACCCTGGTCCAGTTAGACTTCGGAACCTTCTTGCTGAGCTGACGGTTGAGCGACTTCAGTTCCTGCAGTTCTCGTTTGAGCTCCTCCACCCGCCTGAGGAACATCTCCTCTTTAAAAGCGGCATCAGACCTCAGTGTGGCCAGCTCCCCGTCCACCTTCTCTCTGACTGGGACTCTCTCTTGCATCAGGGTCTGGATCATCTGAGCCATGGTTTCCATTCTATGCTGGATCAACAAGCAGCGCTCGCTGAGCTCCTGATGACAAGTAGAGGCCTCCTGCACGTCCTTTAGGAGCAGCGACGTCTTCTCCTTCTCCTCCTGGATCTCAGCAGCAAACTTCTTCTGGCTGCAGGTGTACGCATGCCCTAACTCATTCAGCTCCATCTGCAGGACCTCATGCTTCATGCTGGCGTTCCTGTTCCAGAGCTTCACCTCCTTCTTCACTCTGTAGCGAGTGGCTGTCTGCTCAGAAACGATGGCCTTCATCAGGTCCAAGTCTTCCCCTCGACACTTGATCTCTTGATCCAGTTTCTGTTGAAGGATCTTCTGGTCCTTTGTGATCTCCTGGAACAAGTTGGCCAGCTTCCTTAGCTGCATCCGGAGGTCCTCCTTCGACATGTTGAGTCCCTGAAGCTCCTGAAGAAGATGCAGCATCTGCTCCTCCAGAGATTCTCTTTTCCGATCCTCCTGATCCCGACACTTCTTCCCAGATTTTGAGGTTTGTTGTCGGACAGAAGATCCCGAAGCATTGTCTATCAGCTGCTGTGGATTCGACGTCATGTTTGAAGGAGGTGAGTGATGGAGGATACAATAACATCTCCTTTTATTCTACTCCTGACTTTGATTGTTGTTGATGTTTCGCCACTTTTATGTGGTTAATTGCATCAGAAATGAATAAAGGTCGGAGGAAGGACTACAACTTTGTGAGGTTTTGTCTTTGTCCGGTGAGCTTCAGGTTTTGATCTAGATAACCGGTCGGACATTAAACGTAATTAAATCTTTTATATTTATATTTATATATTTTAATCTATTATTTTATTTTTTCACTTTGAGGAACACTGATCACACAAATGACGAAAACTGAAACTGAGGAGCTATAGTTATATTTATGGTTGAACTGGTCGTAAATAGAATAAATAAATACAAAACATTTTTATTTTTTAGTTGTTACTACATGATGTTGAACTAATGAGGGCCACAGAATACAGTCATGTGACACTTTCCCAGGTTATGATCTTAGAAGACAGTTGGTCAATGCTGATGTCTGATGGGTTATTGAACAACAGAGGCCACTAGAGAGCTTTTTGCTTGTTCTGCAAAAACATTTAAACATTGATTATTTGAAAAAGAAATGCAGGTTTGAGATTATAGGAATGAACCAGAAACGCTCCGACATTATTTAGATCATGAATAGAGGCTCTTATATTTATATGTGTTTATCCTTCATTATAGGATCTTATCTCCTCATAATAAGAAGGTCATGTGACTTCTACATCTCTGTTTCTATTTTGGGGCCAGGCTGTTGGACCCCATCTGCTCCTTCTTGTTTCGAACCCGGGTCGGACGTCACAGGAGTCTCGACCTCTGCAGTCTCGTTCAAAGTCCAAGCTGTGGTCTGGGTCAGGTGACTAGAGGAGGAATAAAGGTGTTTTTAACATGATTATGAAGATGGTATTGATGATGAACACGATGGAGAGGAGCCTACTTGATGTAGTACTTGACCCCCTGGTCAGTGTAGGCCTCCTCCCAGCCGAAGGGCAGGCCTGCAGAAAAGGTCAACTGATAAGATCTCAATCGTGATCTGAGATTCCTCTCTGTAGCTTCTGTCATGACAGATCATCTATTTCCTTCCACTCCTGTGACTTCCTGTGACTTCACCTGCTCTGACTTCACAGCAGGAAGTTGTGTCCAACAGTCGTCCTGAACAATGATCCACCAGAAGGCTTCTCCAAGACTGATGATTACACCTGTACTGGGACGTTTCACCAAACCCTGATTTATGCCCGTCTCAAAGTTAGTAGGTAAACTTTCTTACTTTTCAAGATGTGTATAGTCTTTCTGTGGTGAAGTTTACCATAATAAATAACAGATTCTAGAACTATCTAGTCATATAACAAACCTATGTGTAGATTATTTGTAATTTATTCTATTTAGTTTCTATGTCTAATTGTATTTCCATCCCATATTCTATGTGAACAAAAAGCAATAAGTAGTAAATAATGCCCAAGTAGTCAGTTGAAGAACAATTCTGTCAATATATACTTGGCTTTTTCTGATTATGATTCTTTTAAAATCTTTTGAAGATAAAATTGTTTTTTTCAAATATATCAGAATCAGAATCAGAACTTTTTATTACCAGTGTTGTGAATGCAACACAGGAATTTGTTGTGGTGTCATCACACAATAAACCAATGGAATAATATCAATGGAATACAATTAAATCATTAAATACAACAAAGTATAAGATAAGAGACAATACAATATAAAAAAGTTAAAAAAAAAAGTTTGCCTGCATGCCTAAGCAATATTTATTGACTTTAAAAGTCGTTTGACACAATCAACGATGGGATAATTGTCCATAAACTGAAACAATGCTATCAAAGGGTGAGTGCTAGAATGGGTGAAATGTTTTTTTTCGTCTTGAAAATTTGTGATTTTGTTTAAGTGTTTCTTTATGTTTGGACATTGCTAGTGGAGTCGCCAGTTGTCTGTGATGCTTCCTATCCTATATGTCATACTACAAAATCAGAAATGATTTCTGTTCTGGAGAACAGAAAGAAATGTGAAAATTCTACACCAAATACACAGATAATAATACCAATAAAGTTGTACTCCATAGAAGACAGAGTTGATCAGATCTTAATACATTGAGTCTCACTAAGTGTTAATAGCATTCATATATGAAAACACAAAATATAGAACTCTACTTTCTGCATTGTATTTATACATTTTTTCCCCCTTTATTATATGAACTCAAATATTTGAAATAAACATGTAAATGAATCACTATGTTTTTAAATGTCATGTGTCTTGATTAGTAAAGCAATAAAAACAGTATAAAGACTGGAACCACAGCATCGCTCTTTTATTTTCACTCACTTTGTCTACAGAGCAGAAACTTGTTTATTGCAGAGTGACATTGGGTTTATCGAAGGAAGGGCCATGCATTCAGTGGAGAGATGAAGCAAAGGTGAGTCCAGATCTTCTGCTGAGTCTTCTACGAGGCTGCAACATGGAGGAGCAGAGGAGGAGCGGATCGCATGCAGGAAGAAGTGGAGTTAGTCAGGGTTCGACAGGAGAGGAGAGAATCACCAGTAGCAGGAGTTGCTTCTGTTGTAGTTGAACTTTGTTACTTACAGTCCATGTCCAGCATGGCTTTGATGGCCCTGGTCAGATCTTTGGCCTCCTGAACTAGTGATGACGAGGCCCAGGGCTTCTTTTGGCACGTAGATACTGCGACTTTGGTCTCTGCCTGGCTGCAATAGAAAGTATAATCATCAGGTTTTGATAAACTTTAATGATAAACTCTGATCGAACCATGAATATGCTGATCATGAATATATTCAAATGGTCCCTCACCTTCTTCCAGGTTCTCCTCCTTCCTGCAGGAAGTTCTGAACATTCTGTGTGGAGCAAAGATTTGACGTGAGGTTCTGAGGAGACCTTGAGTCAAGTGACCATCATTTCTGACCTCAACAAAAGCCAGCAGTTTGGCTGTAGAACTCTGCAAGTTCTTCTGTCGCTCCTCGCTCTTCCTAAGCTGACACTCGAGCACGGCCATCTTCTTCTTCAACTCTTCCCACTCGTGCTGAAATCACAGGATGACATCACATTATGACATCACAGGATTGTCGGAGCTTTCGTGCTGTTCTGTCGAGCTGGAATCACAGTCCTGAATCTCAAACCTGGTTTAAGGAAGGCTCTTTCCTCTGGGCCTTGAGCTCGGAAATCTCTGTTTCCAGCAGGTGAACCACCTCCTCGTAGTCCATCTCCATCCCCCGAGTCTCCCTCTGGACCTCCCGCACCTGCTGGAGCTCTGACCGGAGAGCCTGTGCCTCCTTCTCAGCCTGCTCAGCCTTCTGCTCAGAAGAAGGAAAACCTAACCCTATGAGAACTCTTCGTGTGTTTGTGAATCTACATGTGTGTGTCTCTGTGCATGTGTGTGTTTGTTCGTTTGTCTATGCATAAAATATGTGTGTGTTTTGGGTGCATGTTTGTGTGTGTCTTTTTGCACTTACATGTGCGTGTTTGTATGCATGTGTGTGATTTTTGTTTACAATTACGTATGTGTGTCTATGTGTGTTTTTGTGTGCATGTGTGTGCTTGTTTGATTGTTTATGTACTTGTGTGTGTATCTGTGTCTGTTTTTATGTTTTTTGTGCGCGCGCTTGTGTTTATTGTGTGCTTGTGTGTGCGTGTTTGTTCTTGTGATAATTCAAGTGTTTGCATATTCTTTTGTTTGTGCATGTACATGTGTGTGTGATTGCTTCTTGTTAGTTTGTACATGTACAAGTTTGTGTGTATTTGTGTGTATGCGTCAGTGTGTGTGTGTGTTTGTTTGTATTTGTTGCAGACCTGCTTTGCTTTGGTGACTTCCTCCTGCATTTGATGAAAGACTCTCTGAGACTCTTTCAGCTGTTCCTGAATATCAATATTATTATCATTTAAATCATCTTCGTCATCATCACCATCATCATCGTCATCATCATCCCACCTGCAGCCGTTTGATCTCCTTGAGTGCCTCGCCATGTTCTTTTATTAGCTTCTCCATCTGATTAAGAGGAAGAATTAAGTCAAGATTAAATCCAGCCACCTGTGACTCACATCACTTTTGGATGCTCTGACCTGCGTGTCCTTGGGCGGACAGGTCTGGTCGTGAGGCGTGAACTCTGACCCCTCCTTCAGTTGAGAAACCACCAGGTCGCGGGTGAAACGCTCAAAATCTATGAGCAAAAGGGTGAGAAAGAAAGGTTTGCGTGTCCCGAGTCAAAAGGTACGCACTATAATTTCCATTATTTCAAACCCATATTCTTTTCAATTTCTTATCACCATGACAACAATGATCTTTCTATGTGGATGTTTTTTTCTCAGGCATATGTCAATCACCAAACTATCACCATGACAACGTATTATTTTTACATTCATAATGATATAGAAACCACCATGACAACAATAATGATAATAATAATAATTTTAAAAAAGTGGTTATTATGACATCAGTAACGATTTAAAAATGTGTAACCATGACAACAGTAAGGTTTAACAAAGTGGTTATTATGACATCAATAATGATTTAAAAATGTGTTACCATGGCGACACTAATATTTTGCCAACTTGCCACAATGACATCACTGATGCTTTACAAAGTTGTCACCATTACAACAAACGTGTCAAAAAGTGGTTTTGTGACATCAGTGACGTTTAAAAAAAATTGTTCCCATGACGTCACCAATGTTTGGGAACTTGTCAACAGTGACAACACTGATATTTCACAAAGTTGTCACCATGGCAACACGGATGTTTCGCCAAGTTGTCACCATGACAACAATGGTGTTTAAAAAATTGTGGTGATTGGGACGTCAGTGACATTGGACACATCTTGAAAAAAAAGTGGTTATTTATTTCACAAAGAAAACTGATGTTCCACGACCACGTAACTCCAGTTGTGTTTAAAAGACTGGTACAGATCGATGAAGAAGAAAGTGATTTAGAAACATGACTGTCCGGTGTTACCTCTTTTTCTAGTCTCAGTTAGAGTGCGGCAACTTAAGTTTGTTTTTTATGTCGATCTCTTCGGGAATACCGTCAGTAAACAGCACTAGACTGTCGACTGGTAAGTTATCGTAACCAGAGGAGAGCCAGACGTGACCGGTTCAGTGGCCCTCAAGTTCTCAAATACTCACAGCCAAACACCAACACACACAACTAAACCACATATAGACTTTCCTACCTGCTGAGGACACATTGCCGACCCGATCCACCGGCAGCTGGGCTGTGAACTTGTGCAGCTGAGATTCTGTGAGGTTCAGTCCGAGCAGACCCAGAGCCTGAGCCATACACATACACACACAGCAGGTCAATAGACACAGTTGTCATCAGAAGTTAAAAACTCTGACATCCAGGCACACATTCATCGACAGATGCCGAATCAATCAGAACTGGTCGTTCGACGCACACTTGCATGACCCAGAAAGCACACGCAACAACACTTGTCTGTTCACTTTAAGGGTCATACTATGAAATCGGTGTCATTGTATCGGACAACAAATCTATATATGGGAGAGACTATTTGATGACCAACACACATATTTCCCCACCTAATGATATATTTTTAATGTGGCCAAAGTGTCATTGTTCATAGAGCCAAGCAAGACATTTGACCCTTGTGCATGCATGAATGTGTTCCTGCTATGAAAATTATAATGTAATCCATCTATATTTTAAAGTTGTTTAATATAAAATGTCCAGAATTTGGATTATAATCTTCAAAATACACAACGACACAAACACAGAATAACTCAAGCTAGCAGTGTTATGGACAAGCTAAGCTAGCAATTACGCAATTCAATTTAACATTTACTTCACCTTAAAATACAATAAAAAAAAGCTAAGTGAAGAACAATGATTGCTATGAAAAGAGCAAACAAATACAATTTTTTGGATCTTTGACATTGAAAATTTGTGTGGCCTTTTTGAGCCCTTGGCTCCTGCAAAGGTTTGAATGACCTTGTGTCTGTGGTGTAGCTTTAAGAAAACGCTGTTTTGTGATAGACAGGGTTGGCTGAAGTCATTTTTTATTAATGTTATTCTTGTTTTAAACATTTAATATTATAAAGTATCAAGCAGTTTGAATAGATTTAGATTTTGGATGATAATTGTCAATGTTTAAGCTTCTAATTCTGGGACTTTGTTCACTTCCGCTTCCGGTGAGCCTTCGATCAGCTGTCTTTGTTCCTCAGTATGTGCTGTCTCGTCTGCAGTTGATCCAGCCTTACACCCCAGCTCGGGCTATGAGGTCTGTGGATCAGAATCTACTTATGGTTCCACGCACACGGCTCAGGACCAAAGGAGAGAAATCTTTTCAGGCTGTTGCTCCTAAGCTTTGGAACGATCTTCCTCTCTCTTTGCGCTTGATGGATCTACTGACTCCTTCAAGAAACATCTTAAGACGTTTCTATTTGTTCAGGCTTTTCCTTGATTTTCTGGAACTCCTGTGTTGTTCTCAGTATTATCTTGATCTTTAAAGTATGTACTTTTTTGAGTATTGTTTGGATTGTTTAAGCGTTTTGTGACCCTGGTCTCGAAAAGCGCTATATAAATAAATATTACTTACTTACTTAAAAAAAACCTAATCACATTAAAACACACCTTAAATAGTTGAAACAGTAAATTGACAGTTTTTATTTATTAAAAAAAAAGGGAACACTAAAATCAGTTACTAAAGCGAAGTAAATAAAATATATTTTGTATCATTTTTTTTTGTAATATTTTATAGTTTCTGCTATAAACCAGTTTGTCCTTACCTGGTCCACTTGGTCTAGTTTCAGATGCTCATTGATGCTGGAAGGACATTTAAGAGGTTCTGGAGCCTCTGAGTACATATACATGAACATTAGTGAGGAACACTAAACACAGGTGAGTCCAACTCACCAGGCTTTAGTTCTGAGTCACCCTTAGGTTCTGAGGAAGGGTTGGTGACCATGTGTGATTCTCTGGTCCTGACTGCAGACACTTGTACCTGAAAGGTTCAGACCCTCAAGAACCATGACACAAGATTGTTAAACTCTAAAGACTCACGTCCACTGAGGGAAGAGTCTCGCTTGTTGGGTTCAGACAAGAAGTGATCCTGGGGGTGAGACCCAGATGTGTACATAGTGATCCTGGACCCACCAAGTTCCCTTGAAGTCTGACTCTTTCAGATGGACTGTGAGATCCACTAGAGCTGGAGGAAGACCGTCGGCGGACAAAGGCCACTTCCACCGTAGGATCTGGTCTGCTGGTGGATGGAAAGTTGTTGCAGTAAACAGATCAGTTGATGATGTTTGACGACATGTTTGTGTGATTTTAGTTCCAGTGGTCTGACCTGAGTCTGGTCCGGGTCAGGATACTCCGTGCCTCCTCATATGTGACCCCAATTAAAGATTCTTTGTTGATGGAGACAATCTGATCCCCGACCTGCAGACGACCGTCCTATAAAATGACACACAGAGACAATGAAACTTTAAAGAAAATCCTTTAAAACTAAACGTTTTATTTTTTTTTAACTCAGATTATTTATAGCATATCAATATAGTATAGTGATGACATCAGAATGGTTGAATGCTACGTTTTAAATGCAGACATACTTGGATTTTTTGCAAATATTTAATTAAATAGTTTCTATATTGAAAGGTTTAATTTTGCAAATAATTGAATTAAACATTAAAAAAAAAAAAAAATCCTTATGTGAATATGTCGAGTTTGATATTCAAATTATAATTATTCAAAAGTATATGTTCAAAATGTAGTATTTACCAGAAAATACCAAAACAATACCGAGCTACTAGCTTGAAAAAAAAGTAAAGGAAAACAATGTATAATTCATCCTTTCAATATATAAATATTTGTTTTAAAATGTTAGAAAAAAACACATTTGAAATGTTATTTTCAACTAATTTATATATAACTATATATTTTGACAGCATTTCACAACTTCTGACCTTCTGGCAGTCTCCTCCAACCATGATCTCCTGGACAAACACCATTGGTCCATCAGGACGATTAGCTCCGCCCCCAATGACGAGCCCCAAACCTGTGGCTTTAGCAACGCAGATCAACTGAATGATGGCTTCGCTGCAGAGGAAGACACATGAGTCTTCTGCAAAAAATAAGACCGGTGAACATTGACAGGTGAAGTCACCTGGGGGCCAGAGAGGATGAGTGCGAGATGTAGGAGGAGCTAGAGGGAGTGACCCCGTTTTCAGGTGGGAGGAGCTTAGGACTGTCTGACGACAAGACGATGCCGGCCTGCTTTCCTAAGAGCAGACGAGAGAATGGTGTGGAGAAGATGAGGAAGATAATGTTGGTGAGGATGTTGATGATGATGGTGATGATGATGATGAAGGTTCAGAATTAATCTTCACCTGTACACTGCTGCGTTGGAGACATCCGTCCATTAGGGGCAGTGTAGTTTCCTCCGTACTTCTCCATCAGCTCATAAAATTCCTTCCTGAAGCCAAAATCATGTACAATGACGTTAAAATAACACACCAGAATGACAGAACACTGGGAAGTTTGTTGACGTTGCACAAACAAGTCGGCGTCATGAGTCATGCTTGCATAAGTTCTGACCCACAGCTGACTCAGAGGAAAAGCTCCCAGCCTGCAGGAGGCGACGCAGCTGAGGTGTCAGGTTGGATTTGAGATGATGGGTGAGAATAGAAGGGCTAGCAGCGATATCTTGACAACACTGACCTGCAGGAGCTGTTTGTTTGTTTGTTGTCTCACCTTGAATCGTCGTCCCTGGCAACCAACAGGGACATGTGATTGGACAGTGACGCCGACCTCAGGATCTCAACAGCCCTAGAACCATGAGTTGTGTTGTGATCATTTGTATAAATCGATCAAGAGTTTCACGTGTTTTCATCTGACCTCTCATTTGTCACTCCAACCAAGCTGGCGTCGTTGACCTCCAGGATCAGGTCTCCAGGCCTGAGTCGACCTAGGGGGAGAGGTCAGAGGTCGATCAGGAGATTTACCTCGGGAACAGACAGACACCAACCATCCAGCTCTGCCAAGCTGCCACTGATAACTCTCTTAATGTAAATGCCAAAGTCCTCGCCCGTCAGCGTGCGGTGACCCCCGATGATCTTCACACCTGCAGATGACATCAGGGGAGACTGAGGTCAGAGGATGCAGGTCAGAGGGGCGGATATACTCACCAAGTCCCCGCCTGCAGTCACAGAATTCAAGCCTCTGAACAACTCGGTTGATGCCGTGTGGGCCCATTATGGTCCTGGTGAGGAGTTACAAAGTCATCTTCAAGTCTGGACCAAACTCTCTTCGACAGAATCTAAGTGGCCTTCAAAGCAATGTTAACAATATTTTGCAAATATTTTCATTATTCTGTTACATTTTAAATGTTTAGGAATTTATTTTCCTCCTGTACATTTATGAGTATTCTTTTTTTTTAACTTAAGTTATTTCATATCAATTATAGTTGTCAAAACAAAGATTTGTATTCAAGAAAAAAACATATATTATAAACAAATGATATTAAGACCACTTGTATTTGTCGCTACATCGTTTAAGGTTGACGGCCCCTTACCCCCTAAATGAATACATGACGAACGTCTCTATAAAAGTCTATTAAATGGCGCCAGAAGAACAGACAGCAATCGCACAACTCTGAAATTCAAACACGTCGACATCAGTTAAAGTGATCAGCTGATTCCTGATAAGCTTCTTATAGCTTCAACAGGCTTTAACATCATTTAGGCTTCGTCCCACAGTATGTCTTCCACTTCCTGTTATTGTTTACTCGACAACAGCAAAGTCACCCCTACACTCACCCCCAAAACATATTCATGCTGTACAAGACTTCAAATGTAGGAGGGGATAATGATGACGGACAGGTTGAAGAAGAGATGAACGAGATATGATACGGGGTGTGAGGATGGAGGAGGTAATGATCTAGAAGATGTCGCAGGTGATGAAGCATGCTCACCAGTAGAGGAGAGACAGTCCATTGAAGCGTTCTAAGTCCTGAGTGAGAAGTGGCATCGCACAGCAGTCGGGCACTTAAAAAACTCAGCTCAGCTGACCAATCATAGCCTCTCACACACACACACACACCAACACACACACACAGACCAAAGAGTCCCACCGACACGAGACAGAGGACGAAATGAGACAAGACGAGGTTCAAACTGGGTCGACAAGAACGGACGAAACAAAATCCGCTGTGACACATACACACACACACGCACACACAACGCAAACACACACGACTTTGCGTTCTAATCCATGCTGACAACCTCCTGCCTCTGCCTCACACGAGACACTCACACAGCATACAACCAACAGAACACATAAGGCTGGAGAGAAACAATAGTTTAAGTCGTAAAAACAAACTAAAAACACACACACAATGGTTCTTAACAAATGTAGCACCAGTTGACATTCACACACTATGTTAGTGGTGTGTTAGGGTGAAAAAAAGACAAACAATAATAAATATTGTTTTATTTTACTCTAAAACCAAAGGTTTTAAATATTTCTAGGCAAAAGGCTACCTACGTTCCCCCGGACAAACTTCGCAGATGTCTGTATTGTACGATCGACTTTTTTGGGGTCTTGATTAAGTTTGAGAAGCCCAACAATAAAGCAATGTGAGGTAAAAACAACAACAACAACAACACACGACGGTGCTGTCAAATGAAGGAACTGATGAAGAAAATGAGGCTTGAATTATGTTAATCTGAGCCAAAGTTTAAATTTAATAATTAAATCTATCTAATCCAATTCAATGCTGCACAAATGCTCCTCCCCAGATGCAACACTAATAGACTCAGGAACTCATTAATTCCTTGTTCTTTTAGGTTTTATAATCCTAAATTTGGGGACAGGAGTGGAGCGAAAGGATGATGTTTTCTATTCCATGTTAATCTTTGTATCCTTTTTCCTTTGTATCCTTTTCTTTGCGTTATTTCCTTTGATCTATGTTCTTTATACTTGCACTTTGTCATACCTTGCACTTTTTTCTTGTTCTTGTTTTTATGAAAATTGCTGTGAACTGGAAACCAAATTTCCCAAAGGAGATCTCCAGAGGGATTAATAAACAAAACAATTTGGTTATAGATTGGAGCCGAAGATTGGTTCGTTTTTTTATTGCTTATTTTGTGTTCTTTTATTTTATTTCTTTGTTCTGTACTGGGACCACTAAAATTCCTATATCATGTTTACAACACTGGCAATAAAAGTTTCTGATCCAGATTTATTTCATTGTAATACTCCCAATGTGAAGAATAAAAGGCACTTTACCTCAATTTCTTTCCGTCTAATTTATTTTCAAATACAAGAAATACTCAAATGAATTAAACGAGTAATAAAAAAGGTTCAAAATATAATTGGTGGCTACCTGTCATAAACATTTGTACATTTTTTTTATACTCTGACCTCACGTGGGCCGCATGAAAACAACCGCATGTGGTCCACTTTATCTATGTCGGGCCCCTGTGGTCCACATGTGGCTGTTTTCATGCCCAAATTGTGTCATCCTTATGAAAGAGGAACTACTCTGTGCTTGAACTTTTGTCATTCAACTCGATTTGCGACACAGAAGAGGCAACATGTGAGAACAGGAAGTGAGAAAGTTCACATTATCTGAGGCACGGCTGTGACTGCAGGTTCGTTTAGGTGAGTTGACCAAAAATGTTTTTCATTTGACTTCTTCTTCTGTAACGGTCAACTATAACATCTACTAATGTTGTAGAACATCCACTAGTACTTCCACTGTTAACACCCTTGTAACTGATACAACTGCTAAATATATGTTTGTTATAGTTAAACAATGATAATTAGATGTTAATATAATTGCAATTATAAGTATTGTTATCGTTAATACCGCTGCTAATACAGTTAGTACAACTGCCGTTTAAACTATTTCAGTGGTCGCTGCTACTTCCACTTGTTCATTATGAATTAAAAAGCGCAGCTACTTTTACTGAGTTATACTTATATTTATTTTTAAAGTTTTAAAAGAAAATAAAGAATAAAATCAGACAAATATAAAAATTATTTTAAAAGTGTATTTTGTGTGTCTTACGCATTACAGGAAGTCAAAATATTTTCTCAATCTGTGTTTTTCCAGTGAGCAAGTGTCAATGATTACATCAAACACCACCTCTCCAGCGCCCTCTGGGGGTTGCCCCCCAGTCGGGATTCAGCTGGAAGGCCTGGTTCTACCCCCGGTCCTAACCTTCGACGTGGTTCTGGGCCTGCTTGGTAATGCCATGGCTTTTTGGATCTTCTGCTTCAAACTCAAGTCCTGGAACTTGAACACCATTTTCCTATTCAACCTGGTCATTGCTGACTTCCTGGCGCTGGTCAGTCTGCCGCTGAGGATTGACGCCCTGCTCAGAGGCTACTGGGTGTTTGGCGATGGTGTGTGTCGCATCAACCTCTTCCTGATGTTCTCCAACCGCTCAGCCAGCATCGCACTCATGACCATGGTTGCAATTTACCGCTATTTCAAGGTGACCAGGGTCCACTTCCTGTTGTTGTTTATTATCACACAGAGGCTCAAAAATGCTGCTGTTCTATTACACAGTCAAGTGAAAACCCAACTCTCCTAAATCACGCACATGTTTCAAATGTTGAAGTCTTCATCTCCAAGAAGTCCCTCAACACAACCATGATTTGAAGGAGTGGTGTCCATTATGACGTACTAATGGCTTCACTCCACCTCCAGCCAGCTGTAATCACTCCCGCTTTGTTTATAAAACGAGGCCCTTTGAGGTGGAGACCTCTGAGATTGATGATGCGCAGTCACAAACCTTGTTGCCTGACCAATCACAGCAGAGTGACAGTGTTTTCAGTGGGCGGGGCTTAAACACATTTTCTAATGTAAATAGTTCAATTAAAAGAGAGTTTTGTACAAACAGACCTAGTGACTTAATACAAAAATTGACACAACATTACACAACAAAATACAAATCAAATATTAATCTATGATGTGCAGACAAAATAAAGACTTGACCTTGCTCCCCCACAGTTCTCAGTAACTGACCCCTATCATACGTCCTAGTCTTGACAAGATTCCAAAGACCCCCAACCAACTGAGACCACTGCTCCTTGACAAAATCTAAGATAACATGTTGAAATCAATTGATGCTTTGTTGAATTTTGAAAATTCTGAAATCTTGTACTGGATGGAAATAACTCATTCCATCATCAGGTGGTCCATCCTCAACACCGTTTCAACAGGATGACGAGGAGACAGGGCGTTGTGTTGGCGCTTCTGGTCTGGCTGCTGGTCATCAGTCCTCGGGTCCCCATGTTAGGCTACAACCACATCAAAGGAGCAGGAAACGCCACGCAGTGTTTCTTCTTCACCTCCTACAAAGAGGCTTCCCGCGCCATCATCATCCTGGTCAGCATGCATCGCATCCTGACGGTGCTGGAGTTCATCATCCCCATGGGCATGCTGATGTTCTGCTCCATCCGGATCTCTCGCTTCCTGAAGGTGCGGCAGATGGGGGACCCTCACAAAGTGCGAAAGGCCATGCGGGTGTGCGTGGTCATCGTCGTCGTGTTCACGGTCTGCTTCATGCCCACCACCATCACCACCATCGGGATCTGGGCGATCCGTTCCTATCGGCCCTGGGACTGCGGCGCCTTCTACACCTTCACCCAGCTCAACATCGTGTCCCTGGGACTCAACTTCCTCAACTCGGCCCTTGACCCTCTGGTCTACGTCTTTTCCAGCTCCATGTTCAGGAGAGCGCTCCTCGGCTCGCTGCGCTGCGGTCGGGACGACAGTGAGCCCTCTACATCATCCCAGGCCACCAGCCAGATGGAGCTCAAGTAGTTCAGGTGTAATAAATGTTTCTTTTTAACAGTAAACACAACCATTTATCGTCTTTATTTACTTTCACAGTCTGGAAGTGAGATCACAAAAACACTCTCGTGGCTCTCTAATATTGAGTGGTTGGGAAGTGCAAAAAATGTCTTGAAATAAGAGTATGAACATTTTGTATTGTGTCTTTGTTCACTTGTTTTGCACCTCGTAGCTAACGTATTGACCTCACTGCTCGTTCATTTGTCCTTCTTGAGTGCACTTCTTGTACAGCAAAATGAATAGACGGATGAATGGAGAAAAAAGTGAGGGAGGATACAGTGTGAGAAAAGATGAGTATAGAGTAAAAACATATTCCATACTCTCAGCTTGGGTATAAACATTGAACACGAACACTAGCAATAAAAGTTTCTGATTCTTAGTATTAGGGCCACTTAACAAAACTTTTTTTTAATATTTTTTACTTCCAGATTAAAGTCGCACAAAATACTTTATTACGAGATTTCATTCGTAGGAAAATATTTCATTATGAGATTAAAGTTGAATAAAAAATATTTATTACGGGATTAAAGTCGAAGGAAAACCTTTTATTACCACTTCTTTTTTTAAACCCATTATTTTACGAGATAAAACACCGCCCTCTAGTGGATATTTTCTAAATATATAATCTGCCACGTTGAATTCTTTAAGAAACAGAGAACGTAAAAGATAACCTATAATTTCAGTTTCAGCCCATAATGATGAATACTTCTATTTTTTTTATCGAAACTTATGTCTATGGACGTTTGCAGAATAATAATAAATTTAGTGAAAATGTGTGGAAAATTTAAATGAAATGAAAAGTCTTCCGTATAACAATGTTAATGACGTTTGACCCTAACAATAAGTGCGGATAAAAAATCTTTATTAGTGAGCAAAGCGGTGGAAAATAGTACATTATATGAATAATTTGAAAAAATAGAATTACCGATCTCCCTTAAACGCCTCATGTTTTCTCGGTGTGACGTAATCACTTCCAAAAAAAGGTATACATTTTATTACATTAAATCGTATTTTTTTAATCATATCAATAAGGTTTTACAATAATATAGCCTTTTACTTATGAGATGATTTTCCGTATGCTTTTTTAAAATTGTTTGAAGACTTGGGGCAGTTTCCAACCTGCTGATGACGTCACAGTCAGCTGGGCGTGTGATGATTCAGCAGCAGCAGCAGCAGCAGCAGCTAGCTGCCTCGACCTCCACCGTCAGGTGACGTCATGTGGAATAGAACACCATAGTTCATGATATAGTGAATATTTTTCATCCCAGCGAGCCAGGGGAGGAAGAGGAGCTCCGTGGAGGACCATCCCCCTGCGGGTCTACATTTTAGACCCCGAGGAGCGTCCGGTTTCGAGGGCCGACACGACGACGACGACGGGAGGAGCTGCTGGTGTCTCTTGAGCTGGAGCCTCCAGGACCTGATCCAGGGTTCATGACGAGGGTGTGAGTCACGGGACAGAACCAGCACCTGTGCCCGCTCGAATCTTTCCGGACCCGTGTTCCTTCCGCATCGATCCGGCAGGTGAGTCTGACGCTTCGCCAACAAAAACCATCCGAGCAAGTCCTTGTTTTTTTTTTACACCGATGTTCGCGTTAATTCACGTTAACTTGACGGTTTATTTAAAAACTCAATGATGATCATCGAACGTACGTTAGAAAGTATGTCTTTTAAATCAGTCAGAAAGTCAGTGAAGTGTTGAAGCTGCAGCAGCCGTTTCCGCCATGATCCAGTGTTTAGCATCAACGGCTACAATAAACAATAAACCATCGAAGTGTTTGATCCACAATCAAGCGATTCTGATCCGTTAATAAATTGCAAGTAAACGTCACGTGTTGGTAGATTTTTACTGGCGTTTTAGTAAAGGATTTGTTTCAAAACAATGTAACATAATGCGTATTTGTAAACGACTCGCCACGTATGATGCTATTTTCCTTGTTTGAAACAGCTATAGTTAAAAATGAAGGCTTTTTATTGAACAATTCACCACAATTCTTGCATTATAGCGATTACTATTAAAATATTTAATACAAGTCGCTTCATATTCAGTACAATTTGGTGTTTGTTCATCGCGTGTTGTGGTTCCTAATGTAGATTCTGCATATTCCCATTTGTCTTCATTCATGTGTAATTATTTTATGGTAAAGTTGTACATGTAACTTGTTATAGATCTTAGTTATTTTTCATTTTCTCTCTTTCTTCTGTTTCTTGGAAATGTTTTTAATTTTAAGAGAATAAAAAACTTTTCTATCACATTGTAAAATGGAGTTTATATTAATTGAAATATTACAAAACTTATTTTCAAACGTAAAACCTATTGCATGTTATGGCATAATGTGTTTGATACACTTATAATATATAATATATTAAATGTAATCCTTTTTTAAAGAAACTCTTAAATAAGGTAAGGTAAGGTAAAACTTTATTGAAATTGTTTTTTTCCAATAGCCACAGAAAATACAGCAATTTCTTATAAAAGAAAATTATCAAAATAAAATAAGAACAAGAACAAAGAGAAACAAAGAGAAAGAACAAGGTGCATAAAATGAATAAAATGCATATTAAAATTGAGTGATATACAATCAGATTAACACCCCAGCTTATTTAAGAATTCCCTTTTATTTATTTTTTGTTCGTTCTTTCTTTTGGCTTGATGGCCCCTTATAACAGTTACAGTATATATGTGGCCCCTGAGGATTTTTTTTTGCCCACCCCTGTAATAGAGGCTACTTCTAGTACATTTCAAAAGTATATTTATTGTTTATTATATTGGCAGTTGTATGAGCCGTCTTTACTAGTAGTTACATATAGTCATGGTCGATGCACACATGACTCATTAGAGGTAACATGTTCAACAACCACGTGCCAGTGTGACCATCAGTGAGACAGAGCCCTATTCATATTCAGGGGTTCACAGATACAACAGGTTGACTGTCTGAACCTGGTCGCCTGGTAACGGTGGTGACGACATCTTGTAAATTAATGTTCACGTGGAAAAGTAAACACTGGAAAATAACAATGTTATTTAAAACGGATCGATATAGATGTACTTGTAGGAAAGTTATATTATTGAAGATGTTGCTCAATTATCAGTCGACCTTTCAAACGCAAGCAAAGGTCGAAGCTAATGATGTAGAATGTTGCTGTCGGACGGTAATGTTATCATTCATAACCACTGTAAACCGATAACAGAAGTTGAGTTTGCAGTGAACGTCATAAAAAGCACTTTGTTCATGTTCTAGGGAAAGATGGTGGTTGAAGTAAAAATAGCTGCGTGCATGATATGCACTTTTAACAGATCTTCAGGGCAAACTCTTCTCATGATCAGCATCAGATAGTCTAAATAATTGAAGACTTTATGAAAAAAAAACAAGAAATAAACAACGTGAATATCTGTTTTTATCTCATCTTGCGTCATAATTATTACAACCGAGTCTTTGTACTCTGTGTTCCCAACACCTGTAGGCACAATTCCATTTTCTGTTCTCACCCGCCCATCATTTTAGAGTCAATAAATGTTTTAAAGTTTAAAAGCAATCTGGTCACTTTATGCCATAACAACTTTTTATGAAAACCTCTTTTGTTTCCCTAGCCTGGCATCTCCCTGGTGATGACTATTTAATGTCTGCTCTGGTGTTCCCTGCTGCGATGCCCACCATGGTCTCCAGATTACCTAAATTTGGTTTTCGGCCCAAACAACAACCACAACCATCGCCACCTTCCATCAATGCTGGAAGTCCTGCTACCAGCAGCCCACCGAGAAATGGATTCTACCACCACCCTGGTCCGGCAGAAGGCGATGGAGACGGCACAACACAAACCATATCTATGAAGCAGAATGGCTTCCTCCGGGTACCCACATCTTTCTCTCTGAAATGGAAGAAAACACAACCTAATGATGAGGAGAAAGGGCAACTCGGAGAGAGCCAGTATCAGTCCCAGAATACTGTGCAGCAGGAAGTCAGGCCCCCGCAAAAATCCTTGTTTGTCCCCCAGCGTAGAGCAGAGAAATCCAGAGGCAAGAGTCTTGTTTCGCACCAGCCTGGAGGACCTTCATCACGGTCGCCGCTGCCTGACACCAGAAAACCTTCTGCCTTTAAAAGTAGACTGAACGGTTTGAAACCGTCTTCCTCACAAATCAATGTGTCAAAACAGAACCCCACCGGATCTTACGGGACTAAAGCTTGTGGTGGGTCTTTGCTGAGGCGGCCGCAGACAAAGACACCGGCGAGTCGCTCTCAGTCCAGTGACAACCTTCGACACTCGCTGCCCCTCCATCTTACTGAAAGTGATCGACTTCGCTCTCGCAGTTTGACCCAGGTCCGGCAGCAGCAGTCGCCCACCGGCACGCCGCCCTCGTCAGTCCCGCGTGCACAGAAAGATCTTCATGGTCCAAACGCACCGCGGCATACAGCTACTACTACTGTATCTCAGAAAGGAGTAACTAAAGTTCCTGTCAAGTCCGGGCTTCGTCCCACCACCCAGCTTTATTCCAATAGCCTAAAGAAGCCCCTCCTACCGACCCTCGGCTCGGCTCCCAAAATGAACGGCATCAGCTACAAACTGTCCCGGCCGTCTCTCAACAAGAATCGCCCCCTCAGAGTGAAATCCCATGGAGATGAAGAAGTCATCCCATCCAGGACCACTAGCTTGATGGAGGCATCGAGTGAGGCGTGTTCAGGTGAGACAGACCAGAGGTGGATAGAATAACACATGTATGATATGTCTCAAGTGGAAGCTTTCAAGTTTTGTAAACAAAAAACAAATCATTAAAGGTCAACAACCTCAAAAAATCCTAACAAAATTCTGACCAGCCATGTACAAAGACTACTACTATTTAACGGTCTCATAGATCATACCTGATTTTCCTCTTATTCACACTTTATTAGCACTTGTAACACTATTATTATTGTCTGCAGTATACAATGAACATCTGGGACCATCCGGACCCCCAGAATCTCACCAGGATGTGTCGTTATCCGGGGACATTTTGAACATGTCTCTATCCTCCAGCTCTTCTCTGGAGCAGCCGGAAATCAGTCCTGATCTTCAAGATGGTCTGGACCATTTTGGTAAGAAAGTGTTCCCTCTGTTGCTTCCAAACACTTGTGGCCGATCACTCACCGATGTCTGGTCTCTGTGTGTGCTAGGAAATGAGGTCGGACTCATTCTGTCCACCAAAAATGAAGAAGAGGATTCTGGTCTGGACAGGTCAAGTACCAGGTTTGATGACGACAAGATGTCAATTAATGGTGTTACCATGGCGACGGGACTCAGTTTCCTGGATGATGGACTGGACTGGACTGACACATCTGGCACCGGTAAAGAAAACTTTTAAAAGCCTTCAAAAAAAAATCTGAAATGAATGTTGCTCTGTTGGAGCCGAGTTTGAAGATTAGAAAAATGTTTTAGCTGTCTGTTAAATATAGTTATATATTTAAAATGTTTCAATGTCCAGATATCTTCATATTACAGACGCATGTTTACATAAAAGCTGGCAACCACAGAAAGATTTATATTTTGTTTTAGGATTTTATTTTCTATCTGTTTGTGAAACGCTTGAAGTGTGTATGGGAAACATATCTACAACTTTTCGCAAAAACACTGACGGTCTGTCCTCAGGTGAAACCGAACTGAACCCACTGTCCAGCCTAAGGAAGTCCAGTCAGGATGACCAAGACCAGGTAGCCACTTTCGGAGTTCACTTACTTTGAGTGTTTTGTGACTTCTCTTCTAATCTCGTCCAGAATAAGCTCCCAAGAAAGCTGTGGTTGTTCAGCATCTCTTCAGGCAAATAGTTGTGTGCACTGTTAAAAATCAGGACCTTGTGCTGCTTGTGTGTTCTGAGACGAAGGAAAATAATCTCCTTGTTCTTCTTCAAGAGTCTAGTCAGATGGCCTACCAACTTTAAAGTTGATCTCAAAAGAATATTGCATCACAAAGAAGCTTCTTGTGACCAGTTATCTGTACACCTATGTCACCACAACCGGGCAGCCAGACATGTCAACAATTAGCCACCATAGGTTGATGACAAACTGGATCTAGTCAGACTAGATTTAGTTTTGCAGAAACACTCTTAAAAGAGCCAGTTATTCATAAATCATGGGCTCCATATTACGATGTTATTCTAAAGCAGGCAAGTCTTAAAATGCTAACATTGCAACAATTGACCAGCGTGTTGTTTAGGTATGAAACAAATATTCCCACTTCATCCCCAGTAACATCGCTTTAGGACGACGTGTTTTGTGGCGTTTATCCTTATCCTCGGCCTTCCTACAGGCGGGGTCGTCCCTGGACCTGTCTCCCTCTGACAGCTGTGGATCAGGTGGAACCTATATGTGGGATGAAGAAGGTCTGGAGCCACTGGGCGGCACTGCTAACACAACCAGTCATCACATCGGCAGCTTTGATTCTGACATGAACAGCATCGTAAGTGTGTGTGTGAGAGTGAATCAGAGCCACAGGTTCGATGTTGTTTGTGTGTCAGGAGATGATGACACCCCTGGACTCGGCAGACCTCGAGGACGATGATCTGATGCTGGACACGGATCTTCTGGAGGAAGAGTCTCTGACTACTGGTATGGCTCTGCCTGTGTAATGGAGGCAGCTGGTCTGTAGTTGTGGATTAAACCAGAGGTTCTTTCACTGGTCAGATGGAGAGGGCGTGACCCACATGGCGGAGTGGAGGCTGAGGCAGCTCTGCTGGACACAGGATGTTGCCAATGACAACCAAAGGTGAGGGAGGAGCTGCAGGCACAGGTCAGAATCTCACATGAATCTGTGTTGTTGTAGTGAAAAGAAAGACCCCGAGCTGAAAGAAGACCTGATTTTGAACCTACAGTCCCCCAGGTGATGAAGACGCATGCTCGTCACATCCTCATCATAATTTTCATCAAGTTAAATCATTCATTTGTGTATTCAGATATCCTAGCCCGACCTCTGGTTCTGCTTTGGGTCTCGATGTGGAGGAACTGGTTGAAGATTGTTCCTCGATAAACTGTCAGTTGGAATTTCTCAAACAACTCCTGATGCAGGTGAGTGTCTTGTACCCGAGCTGCTGATGTCAAAGATGACCAGTAAGCAACTTGTCACTCAGGAGAAAAATGCAGAAGATGAAACTCTGACAGCAGACACTCCGAGTCCAGAACCTGCACACACATCTCAAGACCAGGTGTTTATCATGACGTCCATTTATCCCGATACCTCCTGCGCAGGATTGACCTGTCTGACCTTCCATGCTTGCAGGTGGAATCTCTCCAGCAGGAGGTGCTGCAGCTCAAAGAAGAGTTGAGGAACCGCGATAGAACCATCAGTCAGCTGATGATGAAACTGGTGTGTATGTTCATCTTACTTGATGATCTTTGAGTGACCTTTACACTCGCATAATGCTACCCAGCAGTGGTGGGCAAAACACTTCTTTAGGGATCCAGCCACAAGAGTGAAGTAAACAAGCCGTGAAATTGAATGTTAATAAGGAGGTAATTTAAAATATGATATAATGCTGTAGTAAAAGATCTCAAGGTAAATTTGCCATGAAAGTTAAAATGTAAATATTTAAAACTATTATCTATAAAAAAAAAAAGAAAAAAGAGCTTTAACAAATATAGTTGACCTCGCTCACGTCTACTACATTATCGGTCCTCTCTTCCTACGTTTTCTTTTTAACTGTTTTGTGCCACTTGAGCTTAGATTGATTGTCCTTTTACAGTCTGTTCCCACTGCGACCTCAAGATGTCGCTGTCAGGAGTCAAGATCGGGTCAACAGACACAGACGAGTGAGAAGAAGACGGAGAGCGTCGGCCTGCAGACATCCTGGAAAGAGCCACCGGTCAGAGCACTTGCATACTTGTGTGTCGTCAGAGAGACGTTAGCTTGTGTAACACTGATGCTATCTTGTAGTGCTATCACTCTTCTCCGTCAGAGTTCTTCCTGCTCTTTCTGTTTCTTTCCTGGTGCCCATAGTTCATGTTTTATCGTCTTCAAATCTTACTAATGATTCCTGCTCCCTTTCTTCCTGTCTGCTCTCCATCTTATTTCTCTTCTTCTGTCTCTCCTTTGTGAAATGTCCCTTTCCTGTCCTGTTACTTCTTTCTTTTTGTCTCAGGTTCTTCCTCCCATCCCCTTCTTGTCCCCCCCCTGGCAGTACCAAAGGTCCACACCGTACAGGATTCGGGCAAGGCCTAGTATTCCTCCTCACCTTGCCCGGAAGAGTGAGTGATTCTCTTGTCTGCCCCTAAATCCCCCTCCTTTTTTATTTGAACTGTTTACTTTTCGTTATCTTTCTTTCTTACTCACTTTCCTTGTTCACTACCTTCCTTCTTTGCTCTCCTTTTACTAAAACGTTTTCTCCTTTCCACTGCTCCTCCTGCTCCAGGAGAGGAGAAGCTGGTCCTTTACTTCAGTGACACCGTCTGGTACAGTACCTTTTCTAAGCTTCATCCCTTTCTCATCCTGTTGTTTGTCAGTGACTGCCTGTAGTTCTTCAAGTCAGTGCTAGTGACTACAATGTCGCATTGAGATGCAGTACAAATAGTGTCCGCCAGGTGCCAGTGTTCATGTTTAAAATGATCAGCTGTTTATTTTAATGCTATACACGCCTCATAACCATTGCCTCACATTTCAGATGTTTACTGAAGATGATCGAATAATTAATTTGTCCACTTGATGTGTTCAGTCTCAGGTACTTGAGTCCTTACACCAGGACTCAGTGAAGGTCCAGATGGCCACCGCCCAGAATCCAGAGCACCCAGCTGACCGGAAGAGAAATCTTCTTCATTCCTCCAAACTCCGTCTCTTCCGGTCACAGACTTCCTCAGACCCTCCTCCGAAGACCAAACTGACCCACCGTGTATCAGCCCCGCCCAGCTTGGAGAACTGCTCCAGCTACAGGTTTAAGATGCAATCTGCTACTTCATCTCTGCTTCGGAAGCCGAAGAGTTGGTAAACTTTACCCCCCCCCCCCCCCTGCACCCCCACCCTCACTTTCCTGGCTGCACTTGTTTTGTTCATCTACACATGTTTGTTTATACACTGTGCAACTGACATGTGAGGTTTTAAACGGTACTTTTGTCTGCACTGACTGTTATTTATATAGAAGAATCAAATACAACATCCACCGTTTCCTTCCAGCTGACAGTGTGGTGGCTCCTCTTTAGTAAAAATATTACAAACTTGTCTGACCTCTCATTGTCAAATGTAGCTGTTCAATGTCAACAACTGATTGACAACCTGTAATCTGAGAGGCTCTTATTTTGAAAAAGAGTATATAAGATGAGTCTCTGAAGGTTAAATTGATGCTGATGCTTTTATTGTTGTAATCGAAGGAAGGTTGAAAGTCGAAGGTTCATGTTTAAATTTTAAAGTTAATTATATCAAGAGTTCCGGTATAGATTTAAAAAAAAATCTCAAGGTGAAAAGTTTAGAGCAGCTGCTAGATTAGTAAATAATAAGTATAATTAGTAAGAACTTTATGTTTCTGGGTTTATTGCTTTTAGTCAGCCGCCTTCTGACATGCTAAAATATACTTTTTTCACATTATAGAAAACAATTTACTGCCATCTCGCAAACTCATTTTTCGTTTATAGAAAAGACTTGTAGTTTTCTGATGTATTTATTTATTTAAGGTGAGAACTGCTCAGGCTTTTCAGTTATTGAATCGCAGTTATTAAGGATGTATTTATTTGTTTACTTTATTCCTAAAAATGTGTTAAAAGACTGATAATTCAAGTAACTGAAAACTTTTCTTTAATGGTTTTGTTTTTGGATGTGAAGAAAAGAAAATATAAATGCAAAGAAACTAATATATGAATAAGATTTGAAATAAAAGCGCGATGCTTGATGATCCTAGTCAAATAAGTGGTACATGTAGATGTTTAAAATTCCCTCTCACAGGAAGTAATTTCAAAATGAAGCCACTTTCAATGTATAAAACAAGACACCATCATTAATTTATTATTGTTTGCTGCTCAGAAGACGAATACTTAAGTGATCCGTTTTTGAATCATCTTAAACTCTGTAACTTATTCAAATGTTTTTGTTGTATAAACTTGAACTTCTCTCAGAAGAGACTTATTTCAAAAACTTGAATCTTGATGTTGGTTCTTCCTGGCAGACTTAAAGTGCAATAACTGTTGTTTTTTTTCCTGTTCAATTAACTTTTTTTTCTGTCATCAACTGCTGTAACTATATTTGACTGTAAGAAGCACTTTAAACCTTTTAAATAAAAGTGTATGCCCAACAGGAAACGCTTGTGTTATTTTTGATGAGTTCTTCCAGCACTTCATCTTCACATCCATTGTGTGCGTTACACAGTAGCTTCAGATAATCACATTAAACGGTTTTGCATTAGCCGTGATATGACATGAAAACTAATCACCGGCTCCAATGCCTCTCGTTTTAGATGCAAATATGATAACAATATAGTTAAGAGTCCAGACATTGACGACACAATATATTTTAAAAGGATGTCCTCGCAGTTGTAGCCACTTTCTTGACAAGAACGCTCCCTTGTGGACACAATTTGAACTGTAACCATTAGATGTCCAGTGTTCTAATTTCCCTTCCCCACGAGATCTGATGACTCTGAGCCTGAATACCTTTGTTGTGTGTGTGTGTGTGTGTGTGTGTGTGTGTGTGTGTGTGTGTGTGTGTGTGTGTGTGTGTATGGGTGTGTATGGATGTGTTAATCTACTTACCTGCAGCAGCAGATTATCCCTTTAGCGTTAAAGACGGTGATTAACTGGGATGCATTGGTCAGTAATTCTCTCTCCCCCTGGATGGACCATAAAATGGAGCGAGGAGATTGTGATGTGTGTCGTGGAGCCTCAGCGGTGAGAATTTAGGTGTGTGTGTTTGTTCAAGCGAGTGTTTAAAATTTAAAAAATTGAATGGAAAACTTTAATGAAGACAGGAGACGATCATATCGCTCTGTAATTCCGTCATTCTCTGAAAATTAATTTGGCAGGTATGAGACACAGCAAGTGCTTAGTCGACCACCGAGTGGAGCTGCTGAAGCGTTTCTCCATTTCAATTTGCAGTCTCAAAGTAGAAAACACACATTGGCTGCATGACGGGCGACAACCTAGATTGACTTCTTCATGGACAGAGAAAAATATTTCAGTACAGTTGTGTTCAAAATAACAGCAGTGCAAAATCCTACGAATATATATTTTAATTTGATGCTTTATTAACCAATTCAAAACATGAAGTCAAATGTATCCATTTGTATTGCTTTACAGAAAGTAAATAAAGTATTTGTCAATAATGTTTCCCTTATTTAAGGATTGAAACGAGCCTGCGTTGAGCACATTTGTGATCCGGTCGTTGTGGCCATTGTTACCAAGAACGATGCACACATGGTATCATTCTGACTATGGTGTCGGCTCTTGATGGCGATCGTCATGTTTCTCATGCTGTAAAAACTAAGAAATGCAGAGGAATTGTGGGATACCTGTTGACAGAAGCCAGTTGTGATGTAAAGCAGTTCTATAAGGAGATGTTACGCAACTAAATCTTATTCTAAAAATGTCTCACTTTACACCATAAATATTTCAGTGTGTAAAGAATAATGCATACACTGCTATTTTGAACTGTAAGTTATTATTATTTGACTGACAAGCCTATTGTCGAAACTGCTGATGTGGCGTTTAAAAAGCTATTTCAGAAATGCATCAAGTTCACGGTCAGTTTCACTTCTATGACTGACCACCAGTTCTTGGAGCACCAACAGTAATTGAACCATCACCAGAAAATACGGAAATATCCTTAAACGAGTTTCTTATTTTTCCAACAGATACATTGTTGATACATTCTCGTTGAGAGGTAACCAGAGCACATTCATGTTAAGTCTGCAAGTCAACCACCACCAGACGTAAGCAGAGATCACACCCGGGTCATGAGGGGGCTGCAGGGACTCGAACCTTCAGCTCTGATTCAAGTCAACATCAGGAATAGAAAAAAAGCAACTGGATCTTCAACCAGCTGGAAAGAAACAGTGCAGAAGTTGTCACATGACACCTCCTCCTCTCATTCTCGTGATCAGTATCCCAAGCTGGTTTGGCTGCGGGAGGCTGGATGACAACCCCTCAGCCGTCAGCGTGGAACCCTTCCTAGGATGACGGCTTCCACTTCCAGCTCAGAGGCAAGGAAGTAAGAATGCTCATTGGACACTGGTTTGGTCCGTGTTGGTGCCGTTTTATGACACCACTTGTATTACACACAGGACTGTTGCACCATCAACAGTCATGAAGGGTTTCTTGCACCTTTAAGGAAATGAATGAGGATAATAACAGACCTGTTGAGCTCGATTCAATTAAAGACAACACTAACTCAAGTGTCTGAAGTTCAGAGAGAGCGAGAGATTTGTTGGTCGATGGGAGATGTGTGAGAACATCTCAAAGATGAAACTTGAAGAATATCAGAAGAATTAGAATTCACCTCGGGATCAATTTGTCTTTTCGGGTAATCGCGTTTGAAGATCTTTAATGAGTTTGCGAGTTTACAGAGGAGTAATCCAGTTAAATCCCAGAAAAAGTTGTGAAAACAAGCAGGGAGAACGAAGAGGGTAAATCGCTATGTTGCGTCAGGTTCGAGATCAAAAGCTGAAGTGTTCAATCATCGGCAAAGTAGTGTGATGCAAACGGAAGATGGGAAAACAGTTTAGATTAGGGGGGAAAACACCTACGAGAATGTCTGCGAAGTATCAATCAATCCTCCTTCGATGCCTGGACTGGTCGTCCCGAAATCATCCATGACGCGAGGAGCGAAGGTTTAAATCCGATTGACGTTCACGTCTCTGAATTAACTCTCAAAGATTGTGTCACATGATCTTTTCCATTTTTAACTTCCTATTCTCGCTCTAATTAAAAGGGTGTGTGTCTGCGCTCGCAAGTGTTTGTGTGTGTTTATAAAAGGTCACAAACCCGCTCGCACACTTAAAACGACGTCTCTAATTGGGAAATATAACATCTGTCAGCCTAACCTTTACACCCACACTTGAACACCCAGAAAAGTCACTTCAAAATCAAAGTTTTAGTTGTTTTTTTTCCCATTATGACCAGGATGCCATAAATCTGCTAACGAAAAGATTACCAACGCACACGCTATGCTAACTCACAGCTGTCTCGGAGGAAGTCGACAATAAGACGGCTCAACCGCTCTCCAAGCACTTCATAAATTCTTAATGTACTTCAAATAATTGTCCAGTTAAGACGTTCGGGAGCCTCAAGCCCCTGCAGGGGTTATCATTAAACCATCTAAAGCTGCCAGGAATTCTCCCGACTGAAGTGATCAGACAACGTGAAGTCATTTCACTCGGAGAGAAGGTTAGAGGGTGTGAAGCATCTGCTAATAATTGGTTTTACTTGATCAAGACGACATCCTAAATATTGATTAACTCTGACAGAAAATGATAGAATCCAACGTCGTGTGGCGTCGGTGATAACCAGACATGACAACTTTGATGTTGTGCAAACTCACTACTAGAAGCTGTGCTGGCGCAGATGAGTTTGGAAAACAAAAATTGAAAACTCGGTGATGGAACAGAAGCTTTTCATTAGTGAAAAGACATGTTGTACACAAGAAATGTTTGGTGCTGTGAATATAGACGTGGTTTAACAAGATTTAACATCACTATATATTTATGGTCCACATCTTTTCCTACCTATTTACAGTCTGCTGTAACAATGAATCCAATTTGCTTGTTAGCATGGATCTGCTGACTTTATAAATTATTTCTAAAGTGCTCTCTAGTCGTCGTCGATTCAGCCTCCACAGCTTTTCAAATATCAATTTGTAGTGCCTGGAAACGACAACTCGACCTCGTCATCAGATGTAAGAACGACTGTTTCCCTCAAGTTAGGTTGCTATGCTAGTGGTAACATGCTAACGCTGCTCATGTGCCATAAATTCTCGCATGTGTACTACAAGGTTTTCAACTGATAGACGGTCAAATCCTGGTCCATGTGGGCGCGGCATGTTGTGTGGGTAGATCTGGGTGGGGCTGAAGTTGAGGGTTTGTGAAAGGACGGTTGGGTCAATGACAGTTCCAGGAATTAGTTCAGTGACACTCGTGCCCTAACAGGATAGTTCCTCCCTGAACCACGGACACTAAGATGATGATGGCTGGAGGTGCTTAGGTTCAATTTGTTTAACATCGTTAATCTGGAAAATCAACCAAAGAGGCGAAAGGAAACTGTTCAGTGACCACAAGAAAGGACACTTGACTTCATCTGCCACACTCGTTCATCTACAGCAGAAGGATGTCCAGCCTGGGGGTCTTTCTTCTACCAGTATTTGCTGTTAAATGTTAGAAAAACAGATTAAAAATAGATACACAATGAGGTTCATTATTTAGCACTTTTGCATTGCAATAGCAACAGCCGAGTGTCTTCTCACGGTAACTTCTGTGTTGATGGCGCAGACATCGTAACACAAAAGACACATGGGACAGCCTCTGGCATTTGCTTTGAGTAGATTTTTCAACCCATTTGTTGGTAAATCTTATGTTTCCGCGTCAACCTTATGTCGCCCTGAGAGGGCAATGTTGCATCATCTAAACAGGAGCTCCTCGGCTTTTCACTGAATGCGGTGATCGACCAATAGGAGATACAAAGTGATGGTCGCCAAATTGTTCCTGTGGGAGATTCGATGATTATTTTATTTCCATTTTTGACAAGTCGATTTAACATCTTTACAACAACACGCAATATAGTCGTGCATTTACTGATCTGGATTCATAAATCTTTTATTTTTGATCTTTTGTTGGATGGTGAGGGAAAGTACAGCCGTGCATCCCAGCGGTGACACTATGATGTTAGTTAACGCAACATGAAATGTTACCAACGCACTTTCATCTCAACCATCTGAGCCTGTGAAACTTCGCTCTGATTTCCCATGTCAAAACACACGCCCAAAACGGCGAGTCGCTCAGGGCGAAGAAGGCCCACATCGATGCTGCTCCACTGAAGCGCCGCCAGGACAGATAACACTTCAACTCCGGAGGGGGGAGGGGGACATAGACCCCGCTTCCACATACCGGCGGACACACTGCACAGCTACACAGTCATTCAGTTTACGCAGATCGTCTTGTCCTTAAATAAACCAAGATTTAAAGAGCACCTACTGTGAAACCCCATCTTTCCTGACCTACTCACATGTTACAAATGATGAAGTATTTCTCTCCAAGATGCAGTAAGTCTCTCATCATGAACATGTTTTGAACTTATTACTTTATAAAGTTCTACCCCCTCTGAAATCTCGGCAAACGAGAGGTTACAAGAGCGGAGTCCATTGTGATGTAATAATCCCTTCAATCCTCCTCTAGACAGCTGCAATCACGCCCTGCTTTGTTTATACAACAAGTCCCTTTGAGGTGGACACTTACGGGATTGATGACGCGCAGTGACAAAACTCAATGTTTTAACAGTCACAGCAGAGTGGGTTATTGTAAAAAAAATCAAAAAAATCCAAGTATCTTTATTTGATTTTCACATTTTTTTCAAAAACAGTGACATTGGACAAACAGTTACATTAATTGAATCAAGAAAAATAAATGAGACATTACAACTTAAATAAAATACACAAAATAATAATCATAAAATAATAATAGTCCACATTAGACAACTCCACATTAATAACAGTTTGAAGTGAGAAACTGTGTACCACATTGTTTAACAAAATATAATAGTGGTTTCCACATTTCCTCAAACTCTTTGTCTCTCCGCTTGATCACATACGTTATTTTTTCCATAGATTTGTTGAAGGTACATCCAATTTTTTTTAAAGAGAATAGGGAAATCCTCCTTCTGGACTGTAAGAGTCCAAAGTCCATTAATGTTGAATTGTTGTTTTCTTGGGCACACAGCACAGTCTTTTGGGTAGATCCCCAGTATGAATAGTTTTGCATTGTGAGCTATATTTAGACCAACAATTCTTGACAAGATATGTCCAACTTCTCTACCTTTGCAGTTCCGGGCATTCCCAAAAACAATGAGACAATGTACCCCGTCTTTCTACACATTCAACACAGGTATCTGGAATGTTAGGAAAGTAAGTAAATAAGTAATTTTACAATTGTTATGTAAGTCCTCATCAACCACTTTTACTGTAGTAAACTCATGTTTGTGTTGATTGTTTGCTTCTGGGCTTTAAGGCACTGCCTTGTTCCACTCTTCCTCTGAAATATTCTCCTCCACATCAGAGCTCCATGCCTCTCGTCTGTCAGTGGAGGACTCCTCATCGTACGATACCAATGTTGAATAATATAATGAAACCTGACCCTTTCCCCCACGAGTCGCAAGTGTAAGGTTTTCCAAAGTGCTAAGTGGTGGTTCATAATTAACCAATTTATATTTTGAAGATACAAAATGTTTCAGTTGTAAGTATTTAAAGAAGTACTTTTTATTGACTTGGTATTTCTGGATGATTTCTTTAAATGTGAGTAAATCTGCCATTATCTTAAAACCGCCATAATTTGTTGCTGCTTTAAAGTCCAGATTTCCCCATAAGGGTGTAAAACGTGAAATTTTAAGACGATATTTTAGATGTTAATGTGCTTAAACCAGATGTCAATTGTGTTTCTTAGGAAGGAATATTTCGTTAGTTTTTTCAGTGTCTTTGGACCAGCATAGTATAAATACAATTTGAGAGGAAGGTTTGGCAGAGATGCCTACTCAATGAGCAACAATGATGGAAGTGACTCATTTGCAAAACAAAAAATTATGGTTCGTAACTGGGCGGCCCAATAATACTAAAACGATCAAAACACGGAGTCCGTTCCGTCGCTCCAACACGACGTCACTTCCTGTCCCAGGTCTTATACTTCGCTTAAATCAAGAGTGTGTCACGAGTCGTTTATTCGCCGCTACAAGTCAAACAAAATACAAGCTTCACGATCGCAACCGGACACACTTTCTCCCAGCGACTGTACAGGTCAATAGTCCCGGGAGAAAAGGCCCCGTATCTGTAAAAACATTGTTATATTTAAGGCAAATTTCTTTCCTTTCTGGCCAAATGGTCCTTTCAAGTTCCCTGTGTCCCGATCCCCCATTGAGAGACATCCTAATTTGTTTTCTTGTAGTCTAATCATTCAAATGTTCTCGGTGGGGGTTTCCGTCTTTTAGCCCCCCTTTCCCGGGTGTGTCTTGCTTCGTTCTTTGATCTATGATTTAAGGTGTGATTTGCAGATAAACAGATGTTTTAAATTACCGGTGTCGTATCTCTAATTCTGATCCAAGCTTGCCTCGAACCAGTGTGAATCAGTCTGGAGTGAAATGTTGATTGTGAATATGTAGTCAAATGTTTAAGCTCTTAGATCAAGCGAGTAATTTATAATTTATATTTTTATTATCTTTTAGCATTCATTTAAGTATGGCGTATACATATAGTGTATAATAATTTTAATCTAACAATACTTAGATTTGGAAGTTGTTGTTCACCTCTTTCATAGGGGAGATATAGGAGTCTCAGTCTGGGTTATTTTTTATTCCAAATGAAATTTCAAAAAGTTCTGTTGATTGCACTATAGGAAAGCATTTGATAAGGGCAGAGGTATTTTTTGGAAAAGATATAAGAATTGTGGCAATATATTCATTTTTATTGTATTTATACGTCCAATTATAGATAAAGGCTAAGTCATTCAGTGATCAAGTTCTTTTACATTTTCAATCAGAGGGTCGTAGTTTAAAGGAATAATGGATTTAATTAAAGGGGTAATCTTGACAACAAGATATGTAAATCCCTCTTTAGCATTAACAAATGGGATTATTATACTTGGGTTTGACCTTTCTTCAACAATTAAAAATAAAAAACAGAAAATTGTCCAAATAATCTTATACAATTCATCAATATTGGGATACTATTGCCTAGTTTTGTAAGAAAAAAAATCACATCATCGGCATACAATGATATTTTTTATTCCTGACCACCAAGTTCTATTCCATTTATATGGGTTTGAATCCTAACTGGCCTTGCCAATGGCTCTATGGCAAGTATAAACAACATAGGAGATAGGGGACAACCCTGTCGAGTTGATCGCTCCAAGGCTATTGGCTTTGAAACAAGATTATAAGTAAGAATACTTGCCATTGGGTTATTGTACAGGATTTTAACCCATTTAAGAAAGTTGGTACCAAATCCATACCTAGGTAACAGAATGAAAAGATAAGACCTTCCTGTTCTATCAAAGGCTTGTTTAGCATCCAGTGATAGTACAACTGTATCCTTTGCATCACAATTTTCGTCTATTATATTTAGGACTTGTTTTATGTCGTGAAAACCTTGGCGTTTTTGAACGAAACCATTTTGATCGTTATGTACCAAGAAAGGGACATAGCAATCTAATCTTTGGGCAAGCAGCTTACACCATTCTTTTGTATCACATCCTATCAAACTTATGGGTTTGGAAGACGAACGTTCGGTAACTGGCTTTTCTGGTATTAAAATGAAGGTTATTACAGCCATTCTTAGTGAGTCTGGAAGTCTTTCATTTTGAAAAGATTCATTAAACATATTGAACAATGGGGTAATCAATTTTTCTCAGAACTTTTTTGTAAAATTCTGATGGGTCCTGTTGCTTTTCCACTTTTCATACTTTGAATAGTATTTGAAATTTCTTCAATAGTTATATCGCTCTCTAATTCTTTTTTTGCATCTGCTGTTAATGTTTGGAAATGATACTTATCAAGAAACTTGTTTTTTTCTTCTAATATTGATAATATTCTCAAAAGCTCCCATTTATTTCTGATTGGACAAAAGTTAAGTTTCCTTTGGAAGTAATGAGTATTTTTGCTACTTTTTCAGCAGATATTTTATTGCATTTGGTTCTTAATAGGAGCAGGTCTCTTTCTTTTTCTTGACTATATTCTCTACTAATATGCATTTCCAACTATTTGATTTGCTAAGGTATCCAATTCTAATCGTTTTTGTTTTGATTTGTAGCTGGTGTAACTAATCCTTTGTCTTCTGATATATGCTTTGTAAGCATCCCATCTTATGCTGGCATCGGTTTCATCTGTGTTTAATATAAAGTAGTCAGCAATTTTCCCCCCTATATGTTTAACAAACTCTGGATTTTGAAGCCAGGTGCAATTTGGTGGGATGTGAAGAAGTTTATCTACGTGCATATTTATTGTAATAGGAGCATGATCACTAATTGCTATTATATCATACAATGAATCTCTAATTTTTGAAAAAGCTCTTGAGATACAAATGCATAATCAATTTGAGAGCGAGATTTGGAGCCAATAGAGTGACATGAGTATTGTTTTTTTTATCAGGGTTTTGTTGCCTTAATCCTCTAACATTCCAGCTAGTTATCTTTATATTTTTTGGACTAACATGTTTAGTTTTGCCATATATCAAATGCTACATGTGGAACAAACAAAGGGCACATCTTATACACATTCTGCTCTTGTGGAGTAACGAGAAATAAAATTAAAAAACACAACCAAAAACACGAAAAACACACATAACAAACATGGAACTAACACCCACTCCGCACTCTTTTATTCAAAATGTACTCTGAGGCTGATGCTGATCCACCTTTCGGAGGAGCAGCTAGAACTGTGGTAACCTTAATCCCAAAAAAGTCAGCGCTGGTGCCTGACAACTCCGCTCACAAAAAATTAATTCTAGTTTTAACCTATGAAACTGAAATATTGAACATGCCAAAAAAAAGCGAATCTATAAACAGTCAAATACAGAACTAAATAACACTTGTGTTTTAGAGTCAACATCGAGACAAAAAGAAGAAATATTAAAATATAACACAAGAAGTAGCTTCACATTGATTGTTTAATATTTTTCGGAACAGAAGTGCATATATATAGTATTCATAATTTTAAAAGTAACAGATGAAGTAACAGTTGTTTTTGAACATATTCTCACCACACACTTATGATTGGTTAGAGCGTCTGATTTCATGGTTGAAGTCCTCTGCAGCTTTCAGTGACGTCATCAGGTGTATTTTGTCGTTGTAAGCAAGTAATTAAGTAAGTAATTTATATTTGTAGAGCGTGTTTACAGTCCAGGAAGGACTCTCATTCTGCAGGGGTTGTTGGTTCGGTCAAGGTGGTCCCGGGGTCCAGTGGGCCCTTCCCAGGGTGAATGACCGGTCCGCGTCCGCGTCCAGGTGCAGCCAATCCGGTAGCATCTCCCGTATATACTCCAGCATAGAGCGGGTCCTCTTGCACCCTCACGGAGACCAAATAGACGAAGAACATTCTGCCGGCTTCGGTTCTCTAGGTCGTTTGTTTTGGATTCCAAATTTGCAATAAGTTTCATTGAATTAGAGAGTTTCGGTCATATGTTTTTCCATTGCTTCTTCATTTGAGACGATCCGCTTTTCAGCTTCTTCCACCCGTTCTGAATTTTCCGCAACATTTCTTTTTATCTCCGACACACTGCTTTCCAACGCAGTCACTGAGCAGGCCATCTGTCCTGAACGTTCATCAATATTGTCCAGCTTTGCTCCAAATCCTCCGAAACTCAGCCAATAGCCCCGCCATTGCTACTAGCCTCCTCGCCCTGCCCACCTGTCGAAGCACTTGTTTTCGGCTTTTGGAGAACGCGTTTTCCCATGAAAATGTCAGTCTTTAACTGAGTCGGCTTTAGACATGTTCAAAGTGGTCGTAGTGTTCAAAAAGTTACGTTTTAGAGTTGTTTTGTGCAAAGTTGGTCAGCGCCACAAAACTGCGCCGCCAACCTGGACCGCGGCTCCAGGTTATTGTAAATCTCATCTCCAGAAATATGATAAGGTTTTCAGTGGAGCAATTCAAGCTTATACTGAAATAAATGCATCAGTTGGCCTTTAGGTCTTATTTGACCTGGTGTTCTCATCCCCACCGTGGAAGGTTTTGCATCGAGGTCTGGTGTGTGTACGAGTACCCCGGTGGTCCTTGTGTGAGCAGCACCAGGTGGACGCCTCCCTGTGGTGCGAGTGAGCGACTACTGCCAGTCCAACCCAAAGTTCTTAATCCGCGTCTCTTTGTTCCAGGATTACCCGTGAATTTCCACGGAGGATCCAAGACTGTGCGTTTTTCCAGCGATGTTGCTTGCCCGTCAAACAGACTCGCTCGGAAGACTAATCTCGGAGATTATCAACGATCAAGAAACAGGAGAGAGACGGAGCACCGAGGGATCCAAGGCTGACTCTGACTGACAGAACACTTGTCGATGTTAGATCCAGAACATTCCCACATCGACTACCGCCACGTCTGCTGCTGCTACTACTACTACTACTACTACTACTACTTCCTCGACCTGTTTAAACAGCACCGTGGGCTGAATGTAAACAGCAAAGAGAGTTGGGCTAACAAGGCTCGCTTGCTAATGAGCACCTCATTAATCTTCCTGTCCAGGGGTGATGACATCATCCTTCACTGATGGTATTATCGTTTATTCTAAGTAGATGAATGGCTCGTTGGGAAACACTGATGAAATTACCCACAAACCTCAGCAGCTGTGATCTCTTTGTTTTTTTTTTACCACATTACTGGTTCCTTACTCCCTTCTCTCCTTTATCCAAATCTCCTTTGTTTTCTCTCCGTCCTTCATGTGTACCTCAAATCTTCCTCTTCCCTTTCGTCTTCACTCCATATATTCTATAACGTGATTGTTTCACTGGGATTAAAGACTCCACATGATTTTTCACAAACCAGGATTCTTGAGGCCGGACGATGAGGGAGAGTGGATTACTCCACTTGGATAAAGGGAGCAAGAACACTTGAGATTTGAGAAATGGGATTAGCAATTAGGATTACCTTGAAGCGATAAAATCGCTGGCATTGGAGCTCCTAGATTACTAGAATGAAATCAGGAGACAGAGATTAGACCTGGATAAAAAGCGCCTCATTAGATTGAGACCACTGGTTTCAGACAACGGAGACCACTTGAAGGTGGTCACATGACGAGGACCGAGTGATGGTCACGACAGATGAGTTGGGAAAGACATTTCATCGTCGGGGATCAGATGATTTACAAAAAGACGATCACTATTAAACAACTGGGAATCAAGTGGGATCAGATAAAGGAGATCAGACAACTGGGATGAAATTCATGGGATGAGATCATGGGTGACCTTGTGAGTAAAATGCTTGTGTTATTATCATGCACCCTGAACACACACACACACACAGGTGTAATCACAGGTGACATGGTCGAAGTCATTCCTCTTCATTTGTGACACGACGATGGACGACCTTAGCTGCTGACGTTCTTCTTTCAAAGGAGACAATTAATTGCACATGTGTGTGATTTTGCTGACATGTGTGTGTGTGTGTGTGTGTGTGTCCTGTTGCAAGCACAGATGCCCAGGACAGTTTTCTGGTTAGTTTAGAGAAGGTTTCTTCCTCTTTTTAAACAGCTATGGTAACTTTCATCTCCTGGAATTCAAAGATGATTTCTCTCATCCAGTCTCATAAACCTTAACCTTTATCAAGGTCACACCCTATCTCTTCAGTCAACATCCATCTACAGTTAAATTGTGATTTATTAATGGCTGCGCTATTGTAAGAGAGGACGCCTCTCCATCATCCAGCCGGTCCAGAACTGCAACTGCTCCTCATACTCTGTGTTCACTGGCTGCTTAGCTATGCTCCGGCGGGACTAACCCTGCAACATGTGGATCAGAGAGTGCGAACTCTAAGTAAAGATGATCCTCCTCCGCGATGACTCCGGACCCACGGGTTCAGAACGAGATCTGGCACAACGACGGCATCGTCTTGACGAACTTTCCCCAAGTGGGAGAAGAATCTCAGATGAAGCCACCGGAGCGTTAAAGTGAGAAACTAAATGAAGCGAGTCCATCTCCTCCAAGGGGGGGGGGGTCGGTAGGACGCAGGGTGTTTTCTGCACCGCTGGACGTCTGCTCAGCAATGAAGCCGTTCACGGAGCTGACTCTTCTGAGCAGATCAACATTTGAACGGCAGCAGAAGGGGTCAGTGGAGGACCTGCTCTCATCCTGGAAAGTCTGCCTGAACGGCGGAGATGAGTCAAGTGACTCAAAGGGACACTTGTGACTGAGACCCTGACTTGTGAGTCGATAGGGCTGACTCGTCATTTAATTTACTGACTTTGAAACATGAGATTAAAACCATGGACAACATCAGTGAAAAACTACATTTTAAAAAAACAAAACCTTCCAAAATTAGGGGGATTAACCAAAGGTATACTGCCAATCGTAAAGATGGAGCTGGATTCTGATGGTTAGAATTTTGCTTTTTGCGTGTGCGACTGCCTTGACTCTCACTACATGAACTGTGCAATCTCCTCTATTTCAAGAACCGTTTTGTTTGTTATGTGATGGTGATGCTTAGTCTGTAAATTATTTTTTTCAAGTAAGTAAGTAAATACATTTTACCAAATATTTAGAAATTTCACACTAAGATAAAAAAAAGTTTTATATTGTGTTCACATTTTTGAAGACTTTTGCCATTTTGATTTAAAGGCCAAATAATGTGTTGATTTGAGTGTTTTAAATAGATGTTGGACCTCTATTGTATCATCAGTATGTGTCTGTTTGTACAAAACTCTCTTTTCACTTTTATATTTACATCAGAAAATGTGCTTAAGCCCCGCCCACTGAAAACACTTGTTTATCATAATCAAGCATTGGTCAAGCATTGAGGTTTGTCATCACACACCACAGACGGAAGTCTCCACCTCCAATGGACTCGTTGTATAAACAAAGCGGGCGTGATTGCTGGCTGGAGGAGGAGTAAAGACCATTATTACATCATAATGGACTCTGCTCTTGTGACCTCTCGTTTCCCGAGATTTCAAATGGGGGAGAACTTTCTAAAGTAATAACTTCAAAACATGGTCATGATAAGTTACTGCATTGTGATGAACCTGACAATGTAGACGTTTGGCTTGAGCATTTCAGTTGTAACCTTTGGATTCATGATCGTGACCTCAGACTGTTGGGTGAAACGTCTGATCACACCTTGAAACTTGTGACTGAATGGACAAAGAGCTCCTGGGTTTTGTCAAAAACCCTCGATTCAAGACATGAACATGCAATCAAAACTGCTCGATGATGTGAGCCGTAGTGACAGAAATCTTGTTCTGTCTTGCAGCACAAGCATTGTGACTCCCATCTCAAATTCAAACCACATTCTTTCATCTCCTCTTCTTCATACAATCTTTCGTTAGCTTGTCTTCTTCACTTCTTCCAGTCTTCATCTCTCTATCACCTCCAAATCACAATCAACACTTTATCCGTACAGGCCCCTCCTCCCTTTTATCACCTTCACCTCAACATCCTTACCCCTCCCTTTCTTCACCAGCTTGACTCTCATCCCTCCGTCTAACAGAAAAGAGCTTCAATGTTTTCGCCCTTGTTCTGTCCATGCTGTGCTGCTTCTGACTGGTCAAAGCTCAACTTCTGCTTCTGCAGCGAGGCATGTCAATTGCTGACTCAACGTAGAACCTGAAGGTCCAACTGAGTCTCGCTGTCATTGTAGAGGATTGGTCTCTGTGGTCCCAGAAGTCAGTGATTAGAGCTGACTCGGTTATTCCTGCAGCATAACCTTGACTGAACTTATCTATGACCCCGACACATCTGTAGAGTCATGTTAACATGAGGCACTTGATCTCTGGTCCTTAAATATTTATTGGACATAAGTTTGACCCTAACAAGTCGTTCAGACTGTGTGTGAGTGACAGAGAGTGAGCTTGTGTGTGTTTTTTGTGTGTGGGTTTGTGTGTGTGTGTGTGTGTGTGTGTGTGTGTGTGTGTGTACTCTACATAATGAATGAATGTCTTGGAGGGTAAAACGAGCAGGCTGAGTGATGAGGAAGAGAAGAGGAGAAGGACGACAAGAAGGGAAAAGAGGCTGTGATGGAAAGTATAAGACAAACAAAAGGATTAGTATGAAGGGAGATGAGGATGTAATGAAAGAGAGAAAGGTGGAGGATGGGTAAAAGGTGGGGGGTAAAATAAAGCACAATCGCAGAAACGATTGAGATAATAATGAGGAGTAGACAAAGGAAGTAAAGAAGGGTGTTGAAAGAACAGTAGGATGAGTAGGCTGGTGGCGTAAAGGAAGCAGAAGAGGTGGAGGAAAAGGAGAACAGCAGAAGTGTGAGGGGGATGGGGTTGAGAAGGAAGAGCACCTAAAAGAAGGAGAAATGGAGGAAGATGAGAGAGGGAGGAACAACAAAATCAGTCAATTAGGGAAGGAAGGAATGGGATAAGAAAGAACAAAGCAAAATAGAGGAAGTTTGGTTGGTTGAGAAAAAAGCACAACAATAGGAGGAGGGGAGAGAGAAGAGGAGAAGTGGTGAAAAGGTCTGATCCAGGATGAGCTCAATCAAAACTCAAATGATTTTCAGGAGGACTCGTGCACTCGCAAAAAACAGCAATAACGTTATTTAAATATAAAATGGTTAAAATATGTGCTATCACGTAGACAAAAATCACATTTTGGTTCGAGGAGGAATCAGTTTTGAACATTATCTTTCCCTACATCTAAATGTCTCTCCATTCTTTTGTAATGAAACATGTGAACGATAATTTTATTTATTTTATTTATTATATTAAAAGCCACAACTATCACAAATGACAACAAGTGTTCTTAGTCACGTGTTCATATTCACAGCGAACCTAATAATCTAAACATTGAAATACAACATCAAAATAGTCTCTCTTTCACATTGTCCATCAAAAGTCTAACAAACTCACTGGGTGCTTAATTCACACACAATTAAGCTACAACGATGACAATGTTGTGTTTATATTCATCCTCAGCAGAAACATGCATTGAAACAATAAAACTCATGAAATCACACATTAAATAAGAATTTTTGATATTGTTTTTTTATATAATTGTATCTTTTAATACCATCTTTATCAATGCAATAAGTTTACTTCTGCATCCTAATTATTCAGAAAGTAGTGTTCTTATCTGAACTTGACACGCGAGCAGAACCGGTTCTACAGACAGACTCTAAATATCACATGTGCGTCTGAGTCGTCTGCGGTCGGAACAACAGGAGCTAATTAAACCTTCATGTTTCTAAAAATAACCACATCCTGACAGAAAGATCCGGGTGATTGTCCAGGAGTCGAACAGAACCGCAGACATCTCTGCAGAGAGATTTTTTAAGAGCCAAGAGGAAGATATAATGACGGAGCCAAGTTAGGAACTCACATGAAATATGATTTATGACGCCTCGTCAAGAATCTGTTGACCTTGCAGGAGCGAGGAGGAAGAGAGAAGGAAATGCAATGATGTAGAATAATAGAGGACATTGACAAATTGAGAAAGATGAGGAAGTGTCTAACAAATCGATAAGTTCTTGTCATGTATTGGACATGTGCCGTGGTTTTGGAGTTGACATACAAATGTAGCTCCGTTAGCATCTCTTGCTGTAGCAAATCCATACTTTGTTTGAGGTACCGAGCCTCCAAGATGTGTGGAGTGAATCTTCACCAGAACTTCAACTCCTCACCTCATTCTACTTCTTTCTCAGATGACGGTCTAATTATAGTCTGAAACAGAACCTGACGTCTTCGTACGACAAGTAAGCGCGCTTGAGAGAATCTTTCCTCTCGACGTCTGATGCCTCCTCTTCATCTAAATTAGCACTTTACTTCCTTGAAGTGACTAAAGAATCTTGGCGACCTACTTTTCCGTTTTTAACTTCCCTTGATCGTCCGACCGCAGCGGCAGCAGGTTATTTCTGTCTCAGGTGAAGATTTTTCAGATATCAGCGCTTATATAACGGACATGCGAAGACAAAACACACAGAAATTGTTTTTTGTTTTTTTTTCTGCTCTGTGTCTTATCGTAAGAGACAGAAGGCCTAGAGCGAAGTTAGTGCGGTGCATTTAAAGGGGGTGAGGAGGCGGGATGGGGTCGCCTGTGTTTGGGTCAGAGGAGGTCACTCAGAAATGATGGTGATGAAGGAGACTTTTTAAAGGCTGAGAACATGTTAATGTTGTCAACAGAAGGTCAAAGTTTAACCGCAAAATTAACCTGTTCTGATTGTCAAATGGAAAGTGGGCGGGGCTTCTCTGTTAACCAGATTAGACTCGCGGCTAACCCTCGTCGACCACAATATGCCGTTTCATCATTGGATCACGGACGAGTGTTGACTCATGAATATATGGTGAGTGTGCGTCTGTGTTTGTGTGTCACCCCCTACAGCATGAGAGATAAAATATGCAACATATTAATTATACAAAAGATACAACTTCCCATTTCTCGGTCCTTATGTTCACTTACTTCAGACACACTCACACATGCGACGCCAGAATCCTCTGCTGCATTGAGTGCTAGTTCAAAAGAATCTCCATGTATGTGTTTTATTTTACTGGAATTACAGTATCTCGATGTGTGTTTGTGTGGATGCTAGTGTTCATATCACACAGCCCCCCGAAAGCATTTGCCCGCCTGCAGCTGTAAATGCACGGTGGAATCATCCTCCATCACTCTGTGCATGCGAATGAGTCTGTAGGTGTGTGTGTGTTTGAGTGTGTGTGTGTGTGTGTGTGTGTACTGGCGTCTTTGAATCTCAGCCAGCGGATAAATGTAGATATATTCATGAAATTCATTGGGCCACTTTCTGTTGATGATATCCAACACTACTTGAACAACCTCACACACAAACACATGCACAACACGCACACATAGGCACAACACCTACACACACACTTAAATAAGTACATTATTTAGCATGGAATGTTTAGCAAAGGATTTTTTCCAGTCAGCAGGGGTTTGGTTCCAGTGGGTTTTAAAGGAAAAGAATAACAACAACAGAATATAACAAAAACAGCATCAGATAAAAAAGATTATTTCAGGTCAATTGTGTTTGGAGCGACACACTCTAGTAGAGTTGGAAAGATGGGTTGGACTTTAGAAGATGGCGACGCACTAAGTTGAGCTTGAACTATGTGTGAATACGGAATTGCTGATTGTGTTATTTTATGATTGTGTTGTGGATGTTACATCTCTCTCTCTGTGTTTGATGGATCTACTGATTCCTTCAAAAAAACACCTTAAGACATTTTTATTCGTGCAGGCTTTTCTTTGATTTTCTGGGACTCCTGTGTTTGTCTTATGTGTCTTGATCTTTTAAAGTATATATTTTAACTGTGTATTGATTTTGATTGTTAAAACGCTTCGAAGACCCTGGTCTAGAAAGGAGCTTCACAAATAACCATTACTTACTAACACACTTACTTACATCACAATACTTCTCGCTGGTTAGTGTTAGCAAAGACCAGTAGGATTGGAGGCGAGTGACACCTCTGATGACATCACCAGTCAATAACAGGTTAAATAAAAGCAGTGACAACAGTCATCTCACCGTGGTCGGTCACGGTAATTATCTCTTAGTTAGTCCAGGATTAGGTGGTTGTGGAGTGTCTGGATTAAAGTGCCTTACTGAGGTAATGTGAAAAGGTCGATGATTAATCCCACCATGATGAAGAGGGAGCAGAAGCAAACGAGGAAAGTAATGAGGGGAAAAGAGGGGCTAAAATTGAGGGTCAAGGTGAGGGTGAGCTTTAAAATAGGAAGATAAAATTGAGTTAATTAAAAAGGGTAGGAAGTGAAAGTAAAAGAGGACATGAAGAAAGTAAAAAGAGGAAGATGAGGAAGTAGATAAAAAAAATCCGTTAGTGAGATGACGAGTGGTAGGAACAGATGGTGAAAAGACATAACTGTGGGTTAAAATGGGAGATGAACAGCATGTTAGAGGTAAAGACATGACACAAGGAGTTAAAAAGATGAAGGAAAAAGGAGAGAGTAAAAGTCAGGGGAAATGATAGGAGTAGGTAAATGTGGAAGCTGAGGAGGGAAGAAGGAGACAGAAAATGAGGTGGAAAGTCAGAATTGAGGAGATGATATGATGGTGGTGGCAGAGGAGGAGGAGAGGAAAATTGATGCAAGAAATACATGGCAAGGTGGGCTAGATGAGAGGATAATAGGAAGTTGTGTAAAGGAGGAAGAGTAAGCAAAATAAAAGAAGGGTGTGAAATGAGAAAACAAGGTGTTACCTGTTTAATGACGTAAACATGAAAGAGAAGAATGAAGAGGAGGATGATGAGAAGGATAGAAATACACAAGACAAAGACGGTGATGTTGAGGAAGGAAAGAAAAGGATACGTGGAGAGAATCATGTAAGAAGGCGAGGAAATGAGAGGGTTAATGGAAAGTGAATTGGGTTGAAACGTAGTCATGGAGACTGTATATCAAGAGGTCGAGGCTTTAGACTGTGTGTGCATCTGGATCATTCGGGTCTTGTTCTGTTTGAACTCCGGACCCGGTTCAAAGCCTCATCGACGGATATGAAACAGAACCAGAACCTGTTCGGACCAGAGTCAGATGAAAACGACACAGAAGTCCCTTTTATTGTTTCTCAGCAACAATCTTTATTTTCCTCTGAAACTCATTTGTGTTCTTGTCATTTCATATGTCCCCCGTGTCTCTGCAGAGCACTTCAGTTCTGGAACCTTCCTGCTGCGTCGACTTCATGTCCACAAGCTGAACATTCTGGGCCGGTTCGTCGCGTGTACGAAAGGAACATGATCCAACATGACACCCGACACTGAGGACATCAAATCCATGCTCCTCTCCTTCTCAAGTTTGTGTGGGTGTGTGTGTGTGCTGGAGTGTGTCTTCATCCTAGGATCAGGAAGACGAGGATAACATTTAATTAGTCTGAATTTATTGACACTAATCCGTATAATTGGGGAGTTGAAAGATATGGAGGAGGAGCAGGATTTAAAGACTCTTGTATCCTCCAGATGTTTGGAGAGTACACGCCTCGGGTGAGTCAGAATTCTGATTTGTTGCTGCTCTCAGAGATCCAGATGTTCTGATTCTGTATAATCACTTTCTTACCTTAGACCGATCTTTATTGCCGTACTTTTGTTTCTCACATTGATTATTTACACCTATAGTATATTTAACGCCAGTGGCAGTTTGTCCTTCCATCCAGATGTTTAGTGGGCACCTACGTAAAGCTTGGCCCCTCTGTTCAAACATATTAATCAAGTGGCTCCAACCACCAGTTGGTACAGAAAAAAAAACACTCAATATAATTTTCTGTTGTATTGATTAGTAAAGTCTATGTTCTTTATACTTACTCTTAGTTATTCTGTTTGCACTTTGTTCTTGTTCCGTTTTAATAAAAAATGCTGTGAACTGGAACCTAATTTTCCGAAGGAGATCTCCAGAGGGATTAATAAAGTCTGTCTACCTATCTAATCGTGGACCCCAAGGGCCCCCTGATGCAGAATTATGGTGAGTTGTATTTCACATGCATTTAACATTGTATTTTTTTAATGAAAGTTGTTTTGTTTTATTTTTGTCGTTTCTATCTGCCACATCTCAAGTTGTAGTCCGAGAAAGCAATTTAAAGACATACCCTTTAACGAACCCCTGTGGCACATGAAAGCCTTGGGACCCCTGTGTTAAACTACAGGCAGTGGGTTCATGATCTCTGATCGTTTAGATGTTACACAACACAATCTTAAATTGTCAAAAAGACAAGACTCAAACAAACATCTGTCTCTCCAGCAACAGTAAAAAACTGAATATTAAAACTACATCACTTCCCACAGTGGGACCAAGACTCGGGCAACATCAAAAGTGTTCATGAAACACAACATCTTCTGTGTCATCATTACAGTAAAAAAGAAATCCAGTTAATAATTAGTAAGAGCAAAAATCTGTTGGAGCACGTAGTCCGAAAACATGTGACTGCTGCGGATCGTGATTCTGACCTACCCGACTTCTTCTGGCAGTCACGTTCACAAGTTTTGAAATTAAACTCCTTCAGTGTGACAATAGGACGACATTGTAACCATGGCGACCCCGGTCTCAGGTGAGAGGCAGATAATGGACCAGATGGAGGAAACAAAGTGTACTTGAAAGTCAGAGGACTCTCGAGGTCAAGTGTTAAATGGATCTGAGAGTGGTTGGTCCTCTTCACCTCTGATATGTGACCCCTTTCCTGAGTTCACCACCCGGCCATTTAAATCAGTTGTAGCCAGAGACCCTTCAGTGGGGTTCAGGGGTTGACATCCAAAGTTTTTGTGCCGACGAACTCTCGAGGAAACACATCAGACTTGTGATTGAAAAACTTAGTATATTTTTTTATATTCAGTACAAATGAAAACATGAAAAGTGAAGTTATAGTTTTGGGTAAAGAGGTGCGCTAACAGCAGGTGAGAGTGGTCGCTCGGTGCATCGTGGGTCGTCCTTTACATGAGGCTTGGTGGGTTTCGGGCACTTAAGAAAAACAATCACGATGATTCCGTATTCAACAAAATGTACAAACTCAAATGTCCGAGTCCAGCTGGCCCGGCTTTTTATCAGCTTTTGTTTTTGTCAAAAAAGTCAATATTGAAAATACATTTCTGACTCAATATGTACAACGTTTTCCTGCGGTGATGTAGAAAATATTTTTTTTCTTGTTTGATAGAGGCTTCAGGAAGTCCGGGGGCCTCACTAGATGGATGTACTGTGGGAAGGGTCAAGGACCTCTGGCCTGGGTCCTGTGGAGACTCCCTGGTAGGACATTGGCATGGGGGTCTTGCCAGGGCTCTGCCGGAATAGCCCCCCGTTGGGTGCTCGGTGTTTGCACTGCAGAGGATGATGGGGGGGCAACGTGCCGCCGCCAGGAACCTGCTGAGGGGGCAGTGTCCGCCCGAGGGTCCCATGGTGAGGATGGGGTAGAGGCTGATGTTGTACTCCCTCCCCGGGTAGGTAGGTGGTCACAGTGAGTCCCGGGCCCGGGTAGTCCTGTCCCGGGACCAGCCCCCCCTGACTGGTTCTCATGTTGCCTATGTCCAGTGAAGAGATCTCGATAGAGGGTCCTGGGATCTGTTTGTGGGCCAAGTCCTCGTCCAAAAGACTGTTGATACGATGATGCTCCAGGTTGACCTCTTTGTCCTGCATAAGTGGGGTCAGGGGTCATGGGAACAGGGGGGGTGGGGGGGCAGAGAATCTGAGATTGATGAAGGCAGTTGACATTTAATCTTGGAATTGTAATTTTCATATCACAGAACATGAAGACAAACTAGACCATGTATTTAATAAATATGTGACTCATATAAGGTACTTACTGATTGACACACAATTTCAAAAATTAAGGTTTCGACTGGAAAAGTCCCAAGTCAGGTCTGGTACCCAAAAAGATCTGAGTACAGAGTATCAATACTGCGAAGAGGAGTTTAAGAAATTTTGCATTTGTATTTTTTATTTTTTGCATAAACAGCCAGTTTGTCTTCTGACGTCAGTTACGACACAAACATCACGTACAAAAACACAAACGACTGATTGACCCATGAAACGTTTTGGATTAGAAGAAGTGTAGTTTTTTCACACGATGAGAAATGACATTATTTCCAACCTGTCTGTTGTTGCCTGTTTTCTGTTTTTGTTTTTTTTTACATCTAGCTCACAAGGCAACTGGCAGTGGCCATACGAGGCGATAGTGAGGTCCATGTGAGTAAGTTGAACAAAAATAAATGAAACAGAAAAAGCTGCGAGTGTCTAATGACGAGAGACGTCGATGATGAGATGGGTCTCTGATGCTTGCAGTCAAGTTCTAGTCACTTGATCAGGTCATCTATGAAGAGTGTAAACTGGGTAGTCGTCTGCAAAGAGTGAGTATAACTGAGGAGTGATCATGGAATTCGTCGTCTGCCAGGAGCGGTTAACACTAGTGTCGTATATCATTGTCCCAATTAAAGTTCTCTAACTGTTAATAAGAAATTCAGATATAATATATCGTACATATTACGTCTGTCATCTTAACAAGTATAAATAGTATTTGATGGTAATACCTTAAATATATGAAAGGAATAAGTACTACGTCCAGTGTAGATGTGAGTTTTGTTTCAGATCTTCGAGCATCATATACTGGTTACCAACTCACGACACAAACCAGATACCTGGTTTCAGGTGTCGGGTTTCTCTCATGTTCTGACCTTCAGAGGGATCCCAGCCCCGGTCAGTCCAAATGTCGCCCGAGGTTCTGGTCAAGTCAGTAAAAGTCAAAGGAGCTGAAACTTTGACCAGACGGTCCAGAGAGACCTGCATGAGATACAAGTGTCAATGAGATAGAGGAGGAGACAGATGGATGGAGAAGAGGAGAAAGAGTTGACAGAAGAGGCGGGAGAGAAGGAGGAGCAAGACGGAGGGACAGTGAGGTGAAGCAAAGGAAGAAGTAGGTGACATGGATGGTGGACACAGTCACTGACCAGACTCCTGCTCACACTTTAATTTACGGGCCCAACTTTTTCGCTCTAAGCGCGATAGTTATTACTGTCACATGACCAAGTCTTTAGTACATTATGAGGATATAAGTTCTGTAAGTCATTGATGTTGTGTGTTAGTCTTGATGGTTTAGTGGACAGTGAGGGTCCAGTCCACCCTCACCTGTGCAAGTTAGATGATGTATGATGGTCCAGGTCTTCATGTAGACTGGACCTGGGTGGTTGAATATGATAGTCCGGTGGTACTCATTTGGATTAAATCCGAATGAAAGGGTGTAACAGGGTGATCTAGTGTGAAAGTCCTTATCTATGTGTGGACTGGACCGCAATGATCAAAGAAGCTTGGGTTTTATGCTGTCTCACCGCTGCTAACGCTAGCTACCTGCTAGCTACCAGCTACAGCTGCGTGAACTGGATCTCCACTAAGTCGGGGCTCGCCTCAAGGGCCGGATCCTTAAAGTAGAGTGTGGCAGTGTCGTCCCCCCGCCAGCCCGGCCTCCGGGCCCCAAGCTCGGTCACCTCTTTGGGTCGCTCCCGCCCGCACTGCCGTCCACTCCACCAGGCCTCCAGTCCGGCCACCATGCAAGCCAGAAGCAGCCCAGCCGCCAGGATACAGAAGACACCAGCGAAACTCTGCAGCTTTAGCGAGCGGCCGTCCGGAAGACCCCCTGAGTGACCACTGAGGTCACAGCGGCCGGAACGTGGCCACCACTTCTGCTTCATGACGTCCAGGTCACCCTTCTCCCGAAGCTCCAGGATTCTGAAGAGAGCACAGCCAGGATTGTCAGACTGGTGGAAGTGAATGCAGTAAAAAGGGCAAGGGTGTACTAAGTCATTATCTAGGTTTGTTTTGTCAATGGCAACAGCTAGCACACTCACTTCTGGGAGAATAGGTCTCGGTATGGACTACCATGTTGCAGCGCAATACCATAACCTTTGCTACTCATGCCGTTGGACGACACAGTAACTGTGCAGTCATCGTCCGTCAGTGCAGCATACTCCAGGACTGCTACGTCCCACAGAAAGGCGTAGGCGCTCTTCTTTGCCTGTAGGGAGAACCAAACCCTTCTAAGACACATCCAGCACCATTTTGTTACCATCTTCACGATGTCACAGTATATCTCCACCGGTTCACATTGATTTTAACCTCCACCCTGGAGGTAGACTCACCTTGCGGATGCCTTCAGAGGGACTGGACACGCAGAAGTCTTGACCCTCGTTCCGACTGATGGTCCTCCACAGCTCAGCGTAGGTCCCATCCTGCTCCAGAGGGTTTGTCCCTTTGTTCCGGAAGTAGTCGTACACAGCAGAGTCTCGGACTGTGCCATAGTCTACATCCATCTGCCTTGACAAGTCCTGGAAGGACCTGGAGGAGTCAATCCAGAACACAAGAGCTTTATTTCCTCAGAGGGAAACGAGATGGACCTTCTGTTTCATCATCGCCATCAACAAAGCTGCTGACATCACTACACTGCTAAGTTATTAATTAAAGGCCTTAATTATTTAAAATACAAAACACCAGACTGAAATATTTAATAACCAAACTTTAAATGGAATGGAAGTAAATTATTTAAAGAAATAAATATGTAAACATTGGAAAGAAATTGAATGCACTTAAAAGGCCGTAGCTTTAAGGAGTGTACTGAACAGAGTTAATAATTATAATTTTACGATTGAAGTGTGAGACATCTGGATCTTATTTTTGGCATTCTCCTCAGGGCTCAGGCCTGTCAAAGCTACCAAAAGCTAAACAGGGAAGACTCATTCAGGTGCCACATGTTCCTTTGTTCACTTGTAGGTCATTTACCGAATGGCGTGGTCCATGCGCGACACTGTAAGGTATGCTGCGAGGTTAGCAGTGTATGACGAGCATACGATGAGTGTGAAGAGCCACCAGGTTCCCATGACGATTCTCAGAGCCACTGACCCGACTACACCTTCTGCACCTGAACACACAAATCATTAGGACCGGTTTGTGTTGTTCGGGTGGTGAAGTTGACAGAGTAACAAATGCCCTTGAGGATGCACACGGAAAACAATATATAATCCCGAGCAAGTCCTTACCTTGCTGCACAAACGCTCCGTAAACAATCCAGATGGCGCTGTGAAGCGACCCCTCGCCCACACCTTTGTTGTTCTGACCTGGTGGCGTGTTTGGAGCCGAGTTGCGCAGCACCTGCAGCCGGTTTAGCAGAAAGATGAGGACGGCAACGACGGGGATGGCGGCTGCGATGCAGGCCCAGACGGCGAGATCAAAGGGAACGAAGAGAGAGAAGATGTTGATCTTCTCCTCGGGTTTCCTCAGCAAGATCCCGACACTGTAGTCCATGTAGCGCTTGCTGAAGTCCACAACGTTTTCACGTTCGGGTGTAATTGTTATTGCAGATACTGCCAAGTCGGCTCTCTGCAACAGGAAAGTCCAGGATGACAAATGGAGATATTAGAGGTGTGAGTTGATCTTAAAATAGTTAACCTTGTTTCTTAATCACTAATCTAAAAAGTAATTCCTTTATACAATCTGCTTGATTTAATGTTGAAGTTTTCACAACCATTTATACCGGTACAACAAAAGCTCTTTTAAACATTTGCTAAAAGGCACTACGACCAACGTTTTCACCTTATTGATGAGGTCTCCGATCATGCCGTTCCATGAGCCGTTAGAAAGCTTGGATCCATATTTGCTGTCTGTGACCTGTGAGGAGAATCTCCACTGTTCACTGGGCAGCCACTCAAATGTGGATTCTAAACTAATCCGGCCGATCTGGACCCACCTGGTAGATTTCGTATTTGAAGCCCAGAACTTTGGCCAGCGCGTCCAGCACGTCGATAGAGAAGCCTTTGTACCTTTTTGGTTGTCCCAGAATATTTTCAGCGACCATGACGAATGGATCTTCCTGCAGACACAAGAGGATAAATCCTTGCTGAGAACACCTTAAATCAGAGATCCGGACCCATATCCAGATTGTAGTTAATGTTTTGGACTTTTAGTGGTTTGCTCACGCTATCATGAATCTGTTCAATTTTTCACAAAATGTATTCATCCATCATCAGCCATTTGTTGACAACCACATGGTCTACCGTCTGTTCACCCAAAAACCTTCTCAAAAACGTGTGGACATCCCGAGAAGACACAGTCAACGGCCAAAAACAAGAACTTTGTTTAATACTCTCCCCTGTCACCTGCAAATGCCTCATAAAAACTAGTTGGTTCGCTCCCATGATCCACATATACGCAATAAAATGAAAGAGTCTCCGATGTGGCTATCTTTAGCTCGATCTGAGCACTTTTGCTTCCCAACTGAAAAGTCGATTTAGGCGCTCAGATGCTACCAGTGTGGAGCTGCAGCAGGTTTAGTTGTGCTTGGCTAAGTCTGCGTCTGAGAGTCGGCTGATAACAGCGGAAGGCGGATCGATGTTTGCTCAGGTGAGGCGGTCTGAGAAGACTTAGGTGAAAGTTTCTCCTGATTCTTTGGCTGTCTTCACGTCACCATAAGAAAGTTCAACTAAAGCAAGTATTGAACACAGTTTGTTGAGAAAAAAAAAACGCTTTTATTTGCAAAGTGGTGGCAGATAAATTAATGTTGATGATTTTTAATTCACCGACACAATGAAACACTGCCACAACTCACCAAAAGTGTCACCACTTTCAACGTCACTCCCTGCATTCCGTTCTCGATCCGACTCTCCTTCAGGCTGCCGTTGAGTCCATGCACCGAGTCCCATGTTGCCAACTACGAAATGGGATGTTAAATTAGAAGTCAGTGAGAGGAGAAGCGTTTACTCAACATCAATGACCTCCCACGAGAAATACCTGCTGTTCTTTCATTGTGAAAACAAAACTCAGAAGTGCTGAGGCATTAAGATCTTGAGATCTAGAGTGAGACTACTCGTGACTGCAGATGTTCCCAAAATGTTTTTCATTATAAAAACAATACATGCCTAGGATTCGTTCTACTGGGGTTTTTTAATTTAGTGTTTTTATAAAAGGACAGTGAGTTCATTCATGGTCGAGCTTCAAGGTTTCCATGGAAACAAGCTCAGGAAGACATACGTCCAAGGAAGGGAGACAGCAAGAGAGAATTAAGGAACTGTGTGTGTGTTGTTGTGCATCTAAAGACGTATAAAACAAACAAGGTAAGAAGATTCTCTGAACAAAAATCAACAACGCAAAAAGTCGTTAGAGAAAGAAAAGTCATTAGTGAAACATCAGGAGACATTCATTAAAAGAAAATATGCATGACCATGACAACCATCATTACAGTTAACATCATCATCATCATTACCATAACAGACCGTTTTAATCATTATTTACATAAATATCCTCATCATCTTCACCATTCAATCATATTCATCCCCATCGTCATCGTCATCATCATCATCATCATCATCGTCATCATCATCGTCATCTCTATAATTATTCATTAACATCATCATCATCATCGTCATCATTCCTTCAAAGCCATTAATATCATCAATATCATCTTCACCTGTACATCATCATCATCATCATCTTCACCATTCAATCATATTAATCCCCATCATCATCGTCATCTTTATAATTATTCATCATCATCATCATCATCATCATCATCATCATCATCATCAACATCATCTTCACCTATACATCATCATCATCTTCGCTATTCCAACATTCATTTTCTCATCGTCATCATCCTTCCTTCAATTCCATTTATATCATCCACATCACTTTTAACATTCCATTGTCAGCATCATTATCATTCTTACCAAAATAATCATCACATTCCTCCTTCTCACAATTGCATGATCGTCATCACTGTTCTTAACACCATCGTCCTCTTCATCATCTTCATCATCACTATCAACATGATGAAAATTGTAATGGTGAAGCCATTATCATTATCAAAACCATTATCATCATTATCTTCTTCGTCCTTCTTCTCACAACGTCATCATCATTATCTGAACAAAAACAGTTTGGACTCTGTATGTTTGTCTTGTCTCACCCTCTTGACATCTTTGCCAAAGGTTTCACTGAAACTGGACCCGAGGATCTCAAAGAGGACGTGTGGGTTTGAGCCGTTGTCCTTGAAGTCCATGTTCCCTGTCAGACCAGTGATGTTCCCCTAAGGGAGAGAAGAAGACTCAAGGGTCAACGGAAACAAGAGCAGCGAACCTTAAGTCACTGTAAGGTTTCAACCCTTCTCCAGTCTTTCAAACACCAGCCAGGCATTAACTTATTAAGCTTTTCCTGTTATCATTTCTATATATTTAGAAAACTTTCTTTCTATGTCTGATAGTCACACGGTGGACCCTTAAACGACCTCAACAGGCCTGAACTTCATTAAACTTGCTCTGAAAACCTTGAACGTTAATGTGACAGAAGTAACGAGCACGAAATTGCTCAATGGTCTCAGGACTAATGGAGGGAGAAATTAGTGTGCTGACAAAGCTTTTAATTTTGGGACCATTCTGTCCGCAACCTTTGACCTTCACACACGGCTGGTAGACTTTGTCAGAGTAGAGGAAGTTCAGAGAGAAGGAAACCTTCTGGATGGTCTCCAACATGGACCAGCCACCGTTCCAGGGTTTGGTGGACTTCCTGATGCAATTGAGGCTGGCCATGCTGTGCCACTTCCTGTCCTCAAGCTTCCTGTAGAAGGCGTTGGCCATCATCAGCACGCTGTCGTACAGGTACAGGTTGGATACCTGACAGGAAATAGAGACAAAGCACGAGCATGTTTCATGTGAACTTCAAGTCGGATTTAAACTTGTTTTTCTATCCTCGCTCGTTAGGGAGTCTTGTCTCACCTCCAGGTTCTGCAAGTAGCCTTCCTGTGGGTCACAAAGCAGAGAGGAGACCCTGTGGTTCTGCCTCAAACAGCGCCCAGTGCCGTCCCGCCACAGAGGAAACAGCTGCCGGATCACTGTCATCCTCCCAAGTGCACTGTGGGTAAGTTCCAAAATCTCTGAGTCAGTAATCTCCTGTTGAGAAGAAGAAGATGGGGACTTGAGACACAGGGGTAAGAATATAGACAATGAAGCTGATGATGCTGTAGTTGATAATGAAGATGGTGAGAGTGAGGCTGTGATGGTGAGAATACAGAGAAAGATTAGGATAAAGAAGGAGTTGGCAAAGTGTGTTGATTATGATGATTATGAAAGTGACAGAGCTGATTAGATGGATAGAAGCGATGATGATGAAGGTGAAGCTGATGAAAATAATGACCTTCATAAATAGAATTATGCTGATGACCCTGATGAAGATCATGAAGATGATGAAGAAGGTGTTGATGAGGATGTCCCCAATGACGTATATGGCGCTGATGAAGATTTTTTCCGATGAAGATGCTCCTGATGATGATGCTCCTGATGAATGGGATGAAGATGTGGATGCTCCTGATAAAGAACAAGACCCTGCTGATGAAAATGGTGATGACAAATGTTATTGTGCAGATGAAGATGATGATAAAGATGATGATACTGAAGATGATGAAGATAACAATTGAAAACGATGCTGTTGCTGATGATGAGAATAATTGTTGATATTATGATGATGATGATGGTGATGGTGATGATGATGATGATGATGATGATGATGATGATGATGATGATGATGATGATGAAGATGAAGATGAAGATGATGATGATGATGATGATAGTGATGATGGTGATGATGGTGATGATGATGATGATGATGATGGTGGTGATGATGAGGATGAGGATGAGGATGATGATGATGATGAAGATGATGATGAGGATTATGTTGATGATGGTGATGGTGATGATGATGATGATGATGATGATAAGGATGAGGATGATGATGATGATGATGATGATGACTATGACTATGACTATGACTATGACTATGACTATGACTATGACTATGACGATGACGATGACGATGATGATGACGATGACGAAGATGATGATGATGATGTTTATGATGAAGATGATGATGATAAGGATGAGGATGATGATGATGATGATGACGATGACGAAGATGATGATGATGACGAAGATGATGATGATGATGTTTATGATGAAGATGATGATGATAAGGATGAGGATGATGATGATGATGATGATGATGACGATGACGAAGATGATGATGATGATGTTGATGATGATGATGATGATGATGATGATGATGATAAGGATGATGATGATGATGATGATGATGATGATGATGATGATGATGATGATGATGACGATGACGATGACGATGACGGTGATGATGATGATGATGATGGGGATGATGAGGATGATGATGATGATGATGATGATGATGATGATGATGATGATGATGATGATGATGATGATGATGATGATGGAGAGGAGGTTGTACCTCGTTGACAAACACCCAGTGACTGTCCTTGGAGGCCAGGTTAGTTTCAACAGCCTGCACACAACAAGGTGGTTGACAATAAGTTGACTTCGTTGTTTCAAAATAAAGCTTTTAACGAAACACTTGTCTTCTCATTAAAAAACACTGGACTAAAAACATCACCTGCTGGACAAAGGACTGCGCTGCATGTGGACTCAGCAGCAGCACGGCTCGGCGCAGTGTGTCTCTGTAGCGGTTCAGTTCCTCGGTTCTCATGGTGGTGAAGAGGTTGTTGAAGACCTGGCTGATGTTGCGGTCCACCTGCTGCAGGGCCACGTCCACTCCCAGCCGGGACGTCTGGTCCAGGAAGCCCTGCAGGCCCCGGATGTCTGCAGGAGGAGGGAGGAGGATTCTTATGTGACAAATCCAGATGAATACAGTTCTATTGTTGTGTCCATCATACAATCCTGTGTGTGTAGGTTTTACATTTGTGATCAGTTATGACAATTCAGTGTGTGTCGTTCAGCATGTGCGTCATGGATTCTCACTTCTTGTCATCTTTCCTACTTTCATTTTTGTGGGCACCTGCGTGTGTTATTGATTATCATTGTTTAAATTGGTGTCACACATGACTGATATTCTTCTGTGTTCCATCAACTTCAGTTTTTTGCTTCCCAGCCAGGTGAGAACATCCATATCAGCCCATTAGAAGTGTCAATCATCCGCCCTGCTGGCTAGCTCAGGCAGGAAATGGAGTTGTGCGCAGACAGGTCGACCCGCTTCAGTGACCACCACACTTGAGTTCAGTTGTCAGGGGGACGCTCCTCTCTACCCGTGAACCTGATGATATGCACACACAGAAGCTGAGCTACACAACGCTGGGAGGGAATAATCATTCAAACATCTGCATTGACTAGAATAAGGAATTGAGCAAACTCAGAGATCCAAAAGTTCATAATAATCATGAAGGTAGATCTGTTTGTTTATAATTCAATTCAGAAAGTTGCTTCAAATAAAAAAAAGACTTCAAACCTCATTCTCTGCAATAAAGAAAAAAATGTAAAATATTTTTTTTTTAGATTGAAGACATTTTTTTGATTTAAAATTTATTTATTTTTAAAATTGAAATTGTTCTTCGAGGTGAAGCAAATTTTTGTTTGATTAATGTGAGTTTTCTTTATTGAAAAAATATATATTTTTAATTGAAGCATTTTCATTTATTTATTCTTATTGAATCCTATTTTAATTTTTTATTTTGATTGACAATAATGTTTAATTAAAGCAGTTTTTTTCAATTGAAAATAATGTATTTTCTTAAAGTTATCTTCATCATCATCATAACATTCATCTTAATCATGATTGAAACTATTTTCTGATTGAAGCAACTTCTTCTGATAGATAATTATTTTATAGTTTATTAAAGTTCAACTAATGTGTTGATTTAAGTGTGTCTTAAATAGATCTTAGACCTCTATTGTACTCAACATTTCCCGATTATAAACACTTATTTTTCTGAAGATGAAATCTTGTTTACCATAACCACGCCCACCCTGCTGTGATTGGTCAAGCATCAAGGTTGGGTTTTCCATGTTGAGGATTTAAAGTATTATTTTGGATTAAAGCAACTGTTTGCAACATTTATGACTTATAAAGGAACACATCTAACCGTCATAAATCACAACAGAGTGCAAAGCATCACACGGTTGATCGGAGTGACAGGTTCACTTCTCACCTGCTGTCTCTCTCTCTCACGGGTCACGCTGATCACATTTGAAGTGACACGTTGCTGAGTGACGGATATGACAGGCCAGGAAAGAAACACTTTTAAAGAAGAGCCCCCCTCACCGTACTCGCTGTCGTAGAAAACGATGAACTTCTGCCAGCTGAGTTCCTCCACCAGAGTGAGCATGACGTCGTTGAGCCTCACGGGTGGGCGAGCGGCCAGAGTGTAGCGTTGTCCTCCCGGACTGGGGTTGAAGTGGCAGGCCGTTCTCGGTGAGCGCTCGCCGTTCCTCTGGATGTACAGGTGGGGGATGTGCATGGCGTCCGTCAGGGACTGCAGCGCGCTGGCGGAGGCGCAGCCAGTGGATGTGACCAATGCCAGAATACCCTGATTCATCAGTTCACAGGCTGCAAGACACGCAGAGAGATTGTAAGAAACATCTGAACACAAGCTGCTTCCTGCAGAGATAAAACCAGCGTTATTACCCGGATGCCTCATCAGTGGACCAACTTTATTAGAACTAGGTCTGACTGTCACTGCACATTGAACAAGAAAGTTATTTTAGCCACGACACACACACTTGCTTGCACACACTCGTGCACACTCTGAACCTTGAGAGATAATTTTTCTCAGCGGGTCGACAAGGTCTTAATTCCTCTCATGCTTAATTAAACTATCTATCTCCGTGGAGCTGAAGCCCCATTACCCATAACCCACTGCACCCTCCTCCCCAGACTCTCCTCCCCCCCAACTGCCTCCCCCGTTAATGAGTGGATGAAGCGTGTGTGTCTGCAGATTGTCTTATTCCGCCGCCTCAGACACAAGAGTTCAGGTCACACAAGTCTGAATTACTCGCCGAGGAACAACAACGAACAAGTCGACGCCGCGACGAGGTCGGCGCGGTTGGAGAGGTGGGAGAGCCATCACAGAGTCGCAGGTTAAATTCCACTGATGCGTTCCTGTGCTCAAGAGTACAACTCGATGTGAAATTAAAATGGAGGCAGCGAGGCAAGAAGAGAAATGGGCTCGTCCCCGCTGATTCGGATGTGAGGAGACGTTAAGAGACGACGCCCAGAGATCAGAAATAATCCAAAGTGATTTTTAAATGTCACGTGACGTCATCTGATCATGTGACTGGAATAACTTCTGTCGACTTTTCCAACTTTTGCTTCTCCGGATGTCGTATTCAATTTTTTATATAATTTCTCATCAGGATGATTCCTACTGAAATCTGCCTATCCGTGTGCGTGCATGTGTGCGAACCAGTCCCTCCCTAATGATGATGCCATGGAAATAAACCTATTTTTTTTATTTGAGAGAGAGACGTATCCATGTATAGAACTTCTGGTTACAGAACAGAGAGATGAGGAAGAGGTTCAGCAACAGTGTGGAAACCAGTGATAATGACTTTTGTTTGTCCTCCTGTCTCATCACGTTCAGGCCTCCAGGACATCAACACTGATGATGTAATGCGTACAGCTGTCAATCATTTAGAGGACAGCGAGTGACCGACAAACATCATTGTCCCAAAAACAGCTTCCATGGATAAAGGTCATCAAAAATAATGTCTCTTTTTTTCTTGAGCAAAGAGTTGCGGACGTAACAGTAGATGTTCACTGCAATAATGAAACCAATTACAATCACAACTTCTAGTGACCACAGCACCAGAGGCAACAATCACCCTGTTGACACTATCAAATGTCACACAACTAACAATCATTGCCGTCGGTAACAACCACACGTCACTCAGAATTACTAGAAAATAAAGAGCAGCTATTGACTCATTTAGTAATGGACATAATCGAGTGATTAAACTGAAAGAAGTGAAAAAATAGATGAAACAAGTTACATTATTTAACTAATAATAAATAATCGACCTTCAGCTATTTGTTTGATGAGTATTCGTTTACCTTGAGTATTTATTTCACTAGAAAACTAGTCGAAAGCCACGCATTTGCACCCAAATTGTTATTTCTTTTTTTAATCAACATTTATTTTATCCACGTAATTTGATAGTTTTATTGGAAATATTTCTGCGAGCAATAAACTCAATAGGAAAGCAGAAGACAGTAGATATCTTGCACAACACACTCTGCGCAAGCGCAAGAAGATGATTTGTATCAGAATCATTTGCAGCCTAGTGTTCACTTGTAATTACAAGTGCTGTAGAAAATATTGATAATAATGTTGTTTTCACGATATTATATCAATATTCAATATTTATTGATTGTCTTTTAGTTAAAAAAGAATAAATATATATATATATATAGTTTATTTGTATAAATGCAACAATTACATTTATTTTAATGTACAATTTCAGCAAATACTAGCAGTTTGTTCATTTTTGTGTTGCAATTTCGCTTTCGTCCACTAGATGGGAGGAGTATTTCCATCCTCCGCAACAATTACAACGATTAAATCTTGGCGACGACTGAGGACAAGGGAATACAGTCAACTCAGGCAGCTTTTAAAGCTGATGTTTGGACATATTTTGCTTTCAAAACAAATGAAAGCAGTTATGACTTCGTCAAGAGTCTTGTGGTCTGTAAATTCTGCAACAGCGTGTATTGTGATATAAATCAAATGCCAATGCACACCCCTAATTATCACATGAGCCCCCGGAACAGATTCCCAACACAAACAATGTCAACAATGAATAATTCCAACAACAACAATGATGTCACTTGCCACAGATTCATCGTTAACTTTGGAGCCGAGCGGAGAGACATTATGACTCAACATCATTACCAGTGACATTCAAACTGTCATTAGCAAAAATCACAATGACTCGCCACCTGTGAGAGCCACATTGTGTCCCCTGTCTTGATGGAAGTGTACCGCCTGACCACGTACCCATTCCCAGTCAATTCTGGTCAACAGCTTGGAACACGGGGGCTCGCCGGGGCGGTGATGGATCAGCAGAGATGGATGTTTATGTGTTGCAGCTGGAGGCCGGGGCAGAAACATTGAAGCTGCTCCACTGGCCCGGCAGGCTTCCCCTGAGACTAGGAAGCGTGTGAGAGAAGAAGAACCGGTGGGGAGTCCAGGGAGAGAAAAATCCTTGGAGGGACAAGTGTAAGTGTTTGGCGACTGGTGCAGGCGAGCAGCCCACAAGGGATCAGAACTTCCCCGTGAAGACATGAAGGCTCGCTGGACTGCAAAGTGTGTGTTCTAATCAAGGACAACGACCCACTCTGGCTGAGGAATACGTCTCTCCATCATAGAAGGACGAATGGGAGGTTTGAAAACTCTGTCACCTCTGGGACCTTCTCATTATCACATGACTCACAGTTTTATGCTGCAACTGAAGAGGTCTTCAAGTGTTGTGGGTCAGACTCGCACGCAGCTAAAGAGGTAATTGAAGCTCTTCACAGCTGTCAATCAACCTTAGTAAGTGACGAGAGGACGACTTGACTGGTGAGAGGGGTGTGTGTGTGTCATTCATCAGTGTGTGAAAGTATCTCTGTCGTCTAATATAACAGGCTCCAGGCACAAACACACACATGATGATGACACTCGGAGAGTAAAGCGACTCTTGATTTCACTTCAAACTTTTCTCAACTTTGTTGACATTTTAGGAAAAGTGAGTTTGGCCCCAGGAGGGAGGAGCGTCGTGGGGGTTTCAGTGGTAAACGTCAGGTCAGCGATCCTGGGGGTCCCCGACACCTCGCAGCTTCTGTCACTAGCAGTTAGCGTTTGTGTCGAACACCGATACAATCTCCTGACCTTCACTGCCGCTGAGGAGGGTGTGTGTGTGTGTAGGTGAGTGTGTGTGTGACGAGCTTCTCTGCAGTCCGACAGGTGGATGAATCAACTTCACGTGGAGATGAATTTCCGCCTCAAGCAAGAAGAAACTTGGTTTTTGTGCCTAGTTTGAGCTTAAAAAGTTCCGTGAGCGCCTTAAGACAAAAAGTCTTCATCCATAATTCTCCCGAGATGTCTGCGTTTTCCAACTATTCTCGCAGGGACACTTCTGACGTTCGTCAAGCTAAACGTTAAAACTGGTCGACAGAGAAAGTTTCTCAGATATCTCACCAGAAAGTTGGAGCTCAGAGGACTGTGGGGGTGCGTCGTCTGCACGATGAATTTCAAATGAATAAAAAGCACCAGGTCAGGAGCCCAGAGCAGCAGATCTGGGAGAATAGCTAGTCAAATCCAGAACTTCAGTGGGTCAGCACCAGAGCATCAGATCACTCAGAGAGAGAGCATGTCAAAACCAAAAAACAGATAAATTGCCATCTTTCCCGGTAAGATTGTATCCGGTAGAAATAACTGACTATTTCTACGATGCTAACAAATTTGGTACCATAGATGTCACATGACCATATGCTTCTCTGATTGGAGTGAGTAAATAAAACCCGAGCGTATCAACAGTGGCCTCCAAGAAGGAAGCTCTCTTTAAAGTATGTACTTTTTTTTTTTTTTAGAGTATTGTTTTGATTGTCTAAGCGCTTTGTGACCCTGGTCTCGAAAAGCGCTATATAAAAAAATATTACTTACTTACTTACTTACTTACTTTACCTGAAAATATTTTATTGAACAAGAAAATGACATTTAATACTCTGAAAGTCATCTGGTGGTTCTGGTTCTCTGTGGTCATTCTGGTTCTCCGGCCATGTGTGGAGAATGGCGGACCTTTGGATGCCAAGAGATTGATGGGGGGTGGGAGGGAGCAAAATCAAACACAAAGGACTTCACTACACTACACTTGATGGGGACTAGAGAAAGACCTTACGAAAAAGGACTTGTTACCAGACTAGAAGCAGAATCAGACAAACTATTCCAGAGAGCGTGTCAGTTGGGTCCTGTCAATCTTACTCAAACTCAATCTACCCTATAAGGGGGTCTTGAGGGAGTCAGTGCTCGGGACCCCCGGCTGGCTTTGCTTTAAATGCTGATCTTAACACTAGAGGATTTTGGGTAACCATCCATCAAAAACAATGCTTTGTGATGCGCCCCCTTGGACCATGGGTCAGAACCAAGACCCGGGGGAGTGTTGGAGGGTCTATTCTCAAAAACAACATAGTGCTCTCAGACCAGTTTGGAAACATTTATATTTACACAATGAAGCTCAACACGAGCAACCAACAACAGGAAGTGATGCAAATGAGTAAAGAAGTATTTTAACATTCTCTAAACCAGGGTGGTACACACTTCTGAAAATAACTTATTAATATTATAGATGATGAATGATATTCCTCTAAAACACTAACCACATGAACGATTTTTATTGTATGAAAAATATGTTTTTGGCAGGTCCTAGGATTTACTCCTTTAGTGACCCCTGACTCTTTGAATATGATGACCTCAGTTTACTGACTCGCCGTGACCGTTGAAGTCAAACTCATGGACTGAAGGTCAGACAGAAAAGGCGGGAAATCGAGACATGAACGCTGTCGACTGTTTATGTTTTCTATCTTGCGGTTCTGCTGAGTTGGCAGTCGACCTGCACAGATCCATCACTGCAGCGTCCCGCGATGACTCAGGTACCACTCCCCCCCCCCCTCCACCCTCCCCTTCCATACTGCAGCAACAGCAATGTCAACCCAGGATGCCTGCAGTGACCTTGACTGACCCAAAGAGTCACGAGGTCACGTCTGGAAAAGGGGAACCAAGACTTACTACGAATTTAAGTCGAATTTGCTGACATCCACACTTTTTAAAGTTCCCTTTCTCTATTCAGGAGCCCAGTCAGACACCACAGAGTAGTTACATCAAGGGAGCGTACACAGAGTTGACTTTGGAAACTTCTCACTTTAAATATTAAAATCTCAACACAGAGTTGCTACTCATATTTCAGAGCTTCTTCCAACCATCCTTTTTTACTCTCTTTCCAAGCTAGGATGCATCAAAGAGGCCTGATCTTTCATCTCCAGAGAAGCATCTTCAGCTTTTCTTGTAGAATACCAAGGTATTCCATGAACAACGTGTCCTGGGTCTGCCCTGGGGTCTTTCCCATAAAGCCTCCAGAGGAAGTCGTCCAGGGGTTGCCTAAACCACCTAAACCTAAATATTTCACCTCACCTCCATCACCCCAAGATCCCACTATACTGGAAGTCCTCCATCTAGATCTCTGCTTCACCCTTGTGTTCTGTCTGGGTCAAGGTGAACGACCTCCACCACTGCATATGTATATATATAGGCCAAGGAGGTGGTTCAGCTTGACCAAGAGACAACACAAGGAATACCACAAGCACATTTGCTTTCAGGCCTTCGGGTCACTTTGACCCTGATATAACACAAGGGTTAGCCTGGGGACTATGATCTCAGATTGAGGGGAGCTGAATAATAAACGTATAATGAGAATCCGCGATGAAAATCTTAACTTAACTATAGTTCACTTTATTCTACGGACATTATCTTGCTTTTTGGACCTTCCATGTCTTGGTCCAGTTAAAGCTGTGATTGGTCAACAGGTGTGGGACGTGCTGAGCGGTCAAACATGGCCACAGGGATCTGGAGGAGATCCAGGCATACACGTGGGTAACCCTGCACGAACAACCTCTCGCCAACACGGCTCACACGGAGAGGGGAGGAAAAACGACAGAGACCGCACACCGGAAGGTGAGGAAGAGGGAACGACAAGAAAGAAGAAAACCCCCGTCAGTTCAGAAGAAAGACTGGAGAGCGTGCAGAGGTGAGATGTTGTATTAAGCAGGCTCCACAAACAACCTGCAGTTGGAAGATAACAGGCGACCCAGGGAGGCTGTTCAGACGTCAACGGCAACTGTTGCCGATCCATCCATAATGCAACTTCACAACCAGCTGCACCGGAGAAACGTGGCCTGGATGATGATGGATATAAAATACTGAACATCTAAGTCATTATTTTATTTTGAAATATAAATATTAAACAGTTAATTCAGCAATAAAAACAATTTTAAGAAAAAGAAATCAGAGCAGCCAATCAGGAGCGGATTGAACCTGTGGACGGATCACAGGATGACCAGAGCGGAATAAAAAGCACTCACGTTGTGAGCGCTCTCTAGAGTGTGATCAGAGAGCCTGACATGATCTGATAAACATCTGTGTGTGCTCACTATCACACACACACACACACTGCTGTGTCAGTGGTTTTTATCTGAGGCATTATCAGCAGTCTGTCGCGTTTGCTTGTAAATTCCACTGAAGTGGACAGCGGATCATCACAATGAACCGTTGAACGCACACATCGGCCCTGTGTGTGTGTGTGTGTGTGTCTGTGTCCATGCGTGCGGCTAATCTCATCGCTCACACTTCCATTTATTCACTCTTGCTCCACTTTCTTTTTCATCTGCGTGATGCGCGGGTGATTGACGCTTGATAATAAAAAGCAGACACGCACACAGGGGGCGAGACTCGTGAAGGGGGATTTAATCGGATCCAGGAGTCTAAGCCTCTAACTAGATGAAATGCGACTTAATCCTTTTACCGTCGCATGTGTTGGCCTGCTCGCGCAAACACATGACCTTATCCTGAGGAGAAATATTTAGAATCTCCAGGAAAATAAGTTTGAGAAAAAAAGAAACGGAGACTCGACCCCTTAAAAGAAGGTTCAAACTGCTGTTAGCTCTTTCCAGGTGGTCGTAATGGTGACCCAGATTTGCAGTGACACTCTGAGTTGAGTCCGCCACGGTTACAAATGGTGTTTACAAAAAGTCACTGCCTCTGTGTTTTTGTAAACTTGGATAAATCCTGACTGCGCTCAGCATCCAGAACCGTGGCACAGGAAGAGTGACTCCGAGTGTTTAATAATGGACCAGGAGGTGGCAGAGATGAGGAAGCGAATCCCTGTTATCTTTAATAATGCAGCCAGAGAGGAGCCGGACATCATTCCACCGGCCAGGTCTAGACGGCCCGAGCCGCGTCTCTTCCACTAGGAGGCGCCGTGCAGTTCGGTTTTTGGTAAAATACCAGAGGAATCAAAGCACCGCTGTCGTGCGGCCACGACTCCACTCGGACTCCGACGTGCATCATTCATCAAGACAAGTAAAAAAAATTATTAATTTTTAATTTTAATTGTGAGTGCAGACTTTTATTCGGGTCGGCAGCAGCACTCATGAATAACACACCAGAGCTTTACTGCCGGTTCTGTTTAAGTGCTGATCAGGGATTGGACCGCGGCCCCTCCACTGCTGACCTTCGATTTTCTACATATTTATGATCAAACAACTTCATTTAAGAACACGCAGTAAAGATCCCTGTGAATCAGCATCTATCTGGACCGGGTCTGAGTAGACTGGATTTGAACCAGGCTCCTAAAATTGACAGTCCCTGTGCTGTACTTTTATAAAGGTGATATTTATAATTAATTATCATTTTTACAACCGACATCATATAAATGTACACAACTTTCGAACCTTCAGCCTTTCATGGGAGCCAATCATAACACCAACATTATTAATAATTTAATATTGAATTAAAAAGGCTAAACATAAATAACCTTTTATGTTTTAATTATTGGAATTAAAATATAAAACTACATGTCTAAATAGGTGTATTCATTTAGACAATATTCGATTTTTAAAATGTTTTAAATGCTTACCAAAACCACAACATTTAAACCAAAAAAAGTCCTAACTCATCCCTTCAGAATGTGTCCCCCAAAACTACGCCTCAGCACAAATAGCAGTTGAGTTTGATTGACATATTATCATCCAATCATTTTATACAGATGTATACAGTCATTTAACATGACAGGACAGTGTTTCTGCAGAACTATATGTTCCACAGCTGATCAAATTTTTCATTTCTGAGCTAGAACATTTTATTATTTGGCAGCAATCGAGATTTGAGGGACAGTTTAGGAAATACAGGGAAAAGGAAAAAAAATGCTGCTATACTCTAACTGTCGCGTTTATGTGTGGTGACACGCACACACAATGTTCTAGCAGACAGTCCACGGTGTGAGGCAGCAGATTCAGCGGTTTGATTTGTGAAGAAATGTCCAAAAAATAAACAAACATTCTTCATGGTTAAGTCTCTTTGTTGCTTGACATTATTCCGGGAGACAAAGGCACTGTATTGTGACAGTGTGGGGGGGGTCATTTCCTGTCTGAGGAGCAGAAGTCCTGATGAGGCGAAGAAAGAATGGAGAGGATACTGAAGATAGAAGAGAGTAAAAGTCCAAACAGCAGTTTTCCGTCGATAACAACTGAATGCATAACACAGGAATTCATTAACTATAAATAACTACATCAGCGTCCGCTGATCGACCTTCATCAAATAAATATCTTGATTACATTTGAGCGTTAATTTAACAATTCAGCTTGAAATAAGTGATCATGGCATTTTGAACTTACAGCTTCTGGAAAACATTAAGTTTTGGACTAAATATTGTGCACTCAAATTTACCCTGAAGGTGACACAAACACAAAGCGGAAGAATAATTAATAACAAACTAGACCTACATTTATCAAAAGCTAATTGGTTTAGCAGCGCGGCAGGGGAGAGGCGTTAATACTATGAGGAGTGTCACGGTGGCGAGCAGGAGGCGACCTGGACTGTGGAGACTTACAGCAGGGGACCCCAACCTATTTCGCACCACAGACCACTTTAATGTAGCTATTAGTTTTCATGGCCTGGCCTCTAAGGGGCGGCAGATAAATGCAGCAAAAATAACACAACTGGCATAAGAACTCATTTGAAATGCATCACAAAATACATCTTACCATAACGCGGAGTCAGCGGGAGCGCAGGACTTGAGATGCTGCCATCTTGTGTTTACAAATAATGCTAGTTTATAGATAATTTTTTGAGTAGATAGACAAGTTTCCTGACATGTCAAGAGGGGAACATGAATGGAAGTGGATCAAAAATATTGAATGGTTGAATTTAATATTTGCTGTCTTTTAAAGCATTTATTTTAAATAATAGTTGAGAAAAATGTAATATTTTCAGGATAATGCTTTTTCTATACATAAAATTTGACATTCTCATTTCAATAATTCAAAAATAACGTTGAATTGACGCCGTGATGATGATTGCACTATTATTGGAGATTTTCATATTGAATTTAAAAGGCTATCAATAAAAAAAATAATGAATTAAGGAAATGTATTTTTGAATTAGTGGAATTAGAATATCAAACACTATGCGTAAAAATGTATAAAATGAAAGAGAAACAAATTCAAACTTTCAATACACAAATTATTGAATTCAGTCTAAGTGTCAAAATTTGAAATTACATACAACTATTCAATATCCTGATCTACTTGATATACTTCGATTATTAAATTCTATTTTGTAAGATAAAACACTTGAAACGCAGACTGTATTTGTCAATCAACAGAAAGAATAGCTTTATTCTTTCCTGCACAAATGCCTCATGGACTAAGTTGGAGAACTGAAGTGCAATGGCCAGTCGAAGCAGATGATTGATGGTAACAGAAGAAGGTAGTATTGAGTTCCAATGCCACTGCAATTGACTGATTAAAAATGTATGATGTAACCTGCGGAGCTCCGGTCCATATGTGTCTTTACCGTTGTCCATTGAAATGACCCCACTAGGGATTGCCCTGCCAGCTGCTTTGCTAGCTGACCGCATGGATGGATTTCCTGAATGGAGGTGTTTCTCAACGGAATAATGAGAAACACCTCCATTCAGGAAAATCCATCCCACTGCTTGCAGCCGTCCACCGGGCGAGCATCGAGCAGATCTGAGGCTGAACAGCTTTTCATCAAATTTCCGCTGGCAGTAAACGACACTACTATTGAGTCGCCTCTTCTGTTTTTATTATCAATTTTCTTGACTTAATACCGTCACTACACATTGAGTAATTCTGCAAACAGGCAGACAACAAATCATTTTAGTATATCCGAGAAAACAATAGTGTCTCTTTGTATGAGATGCAGGAATTTCAAACTATTTTTTCAGAGAATCGTTGCTCCAGTAACTGACGCTGGTGTTCACTCTGACTACAAACACAGACGTGATCCTCTTCAGTTCTCAAGAAACTATGTATCCTTGAGAGATCAAGGATGTTCCAACTGGCAGTCACTCCGCGAGTCAATGTGCTGTGTGACTCTCGCTTAAATCATGCGTGAAGCACCGACAGGAGGAGCGTGACTGGTCTGATCTAAAGGAAGCTTTTCTTCTCGCCATTTGTTGGCACTTTCAGAGGTGGACACGACTCAGCATAGACACCCACACTGGTCCGGTCATTAAGGATATTGAGCATCCATCATCCTGTCCTCTGTTCGCCACATGTGATGAGTATTGATCAGTGCGGAACATGAACCACCTGAATACGAATGTCATGTTTAGGTCTAGAAAATAACATGTTAATTATTCATGTCTGTAATGGGAGAAGAATAAAGAGAGTATCTTCATCATCTAAAGAACAGAGTGATGGAGTTAAAAAAAAAAAACAGACTAAAAATACTGACGATGATGCTCAAAGCTCCGTGAGACCTCATGACATGTGTCCATGTCGGAGTGTGTTCATCTGCATGAGTGTCGCCGCGGTAACACTTCTATCACACCACCAGCCTTGAGTCACCTCACCATTGGAGACATGCAAACGCACAATATTCTGACAAACACTTACTCAAACATGCACACAATACATCATGATCGAGACAATCTTTTTTCCCCCTCCTGCGTACAAAAATTCATTTTCCCTCAAGGGCACAGAGGTTGGAAAGTGTGTGTGTATGAGGGCGAGTGTGTACATGGACGCTCGTGTGTGTATGTGTGTGTCCAATTTCTTCCGCTAGCATCAGCAGAGCTGGTCATCACTAATGGAAGACTTCATCGCACTTAAGTGTGATTGGATAAGAGGCCTGTGTGTGTGTAGGTGTGTGTGTGTGTGTGTGTGTGTGCATGATCCTAGGTCAATGTGAGAGTAAACGTGTAAATGGTTTGTTCTTGAGAATTATGTTTACCGACACTGGACGTCAGTGCAAGTTTTTTTTTCTGACAACAAAAAATCTACTCTTTTGAACTATTTTTCAATGTTGTTTTAGTATTAGTTTAACCCTACAATTTTTCTTTATGATCACACTTTTTTTTCACTCTTACACACATTATTTTCCTTTTAAGAGCAGCCGTACATCGTGACGTCACAGCACTCGGACTTCTACTGGAGGATGATTTGCAACTTTCAGTAGCAAAGACGAGTGATCTTCACTTACACCGCCCCCTGCTGGCTGGTTATAACGGCCGTGGAAAACATCAAATGGTTTTTCCCCTTTTTAAGTGGCATCAAGAAATGAAGTTCTTGACTTCTTCGACTTTAACAATGGAATATATTTTCCAGATTATTAAAAATAATAAACCACAGCGACCTCCTCGGTCGTTTATATTTAAATTCACGGTCAGTCGATAAGATTGTTTCCACCGGCTCCTGCTCTGTGGTTAAAGAGTTTCTGACGATTGTTTCTGGATCCTCTTGACTTTTCCCAGCGGACTCTCTCTTTCAGCCAGCGTAGATGGAAACATCACCATGGCAACAGGCCGAGCAGCAGCTCAGCATCATTAGCTGAATATTTATCACACTTTAGTCGTTCTAACCTGGTGATAGAGGATTAGTAACTGGGACCTGGAGGTCTAACGACGCATTAGAGCCCAGAACGCGGCAGGTGAACATAACAAATCTTCCTCCTCATCCTCCTCATCCTCACCATGGATCGCTGTGGTTGATGCCTGTTTCTGGTCAAGAGAGTTTCCTGCTCCGATGATCTTCTGTCACATGGATGACGAGCGTATAGTGACAGAACACTCACACTTTCTGTGGGTCTTTGAGTGTTCATCTTTGTGGGTGTGTGAGTCGATTTATGTATTCATGCTCATGTCTGTGGGTCTGAAATTGTAAATGTGTGTGTGTTTGTGTGTGTGTGTGTGTAATGCAGGATGAAAGGATGAGTGTTTTTAGAATGAGATGATTCTTTGTTCCCACGCATGGATGAGTCTGAGGAACAGTGTGTGTGTGTGTGTGTGTGTGTGTGTGCGTGCGTGCCTCTGTGTGTGTGTGTTTGTTGGCATGTGTGTGCAACATGGATCAAAAAACGTTTCTCTTAAAACCTCCAACAACTGACATCTTTCTTTTAGAGCGCCTTCTATTGGCGAGCATCTTTGACTTTTAGTAGCTTTTAGATCAACACTCTTCCATCAGAAGAAGCAACGAATATAAAATAGCGCCCCCTGTTGAGCCTTCTCAGCCTTGTTTGACTGATGTTCTGAGGCACCGTGAATAAAACAAACAAAACCAGTTTCATCTTTTAAAAAAAAAAATCAAAGCTGTTGTCGGATCAGAGCTCTCCCCCCCAAACAAACAGCAGAGTTGTTTCTTCTTCAAAGGAGATCGATGAAACCAGAGGGTCAGTTAGAGTGAGAGAAGTCTCCGACACTCAGAAAAACAACCCGCAAAGATTGATCCGAGATTGTCTTCCTCGTGAAACAAACAAAAGACTGCAAAAACAAATCCCTTCTTCAACGATTTATCAGCGATAATGTCAAATATCTTCATCTCTGCACATCAAAGTCCACATGTAACACCTGGAGGACGCAGAGTTAAGCTACAGACCAAGACCAGGCTTTACCGTCTTCTCTAACATTTGTTTTCCGTTCAAAGAGCGGTTAAGTCTTTCCAGCGATGTCTCTGCTTGTATTTTCGTAAGATCACAGTGAATGCAAGAACCACATTTGTAAACAAACCACCCATAAGAATGTTTAATCATTCACACAGGACCTCGATCAGAATCTAATGCTCTTCTATCAAATGGGTTTACTTGAAAACATGAGGGATGTTGTGTCTGAAAAAAACCCTGCAGCTCACGACGACTTGAATTCTTCATCACAAGTGTTTTCATCGGCTCGGAGTCCTGCATGAATCTCGATGAAGGTTCCATCCTGGACCAAGATTCTGCTAGCAGAACAGCTTACAATTGTAGAACCCGTACGATGAACCCACCCCGCTGACGCCCCGGCTTTGGATTGGATTGAAGGTATGTTGTGGGGGCGGATCTTTGCATCCATCAACATTAATGTGCTGGCATGAGAAGAGCTCGTTCAAAGCTGTTCTGAAGGAGCTCTGTCGCTGTGAACACACACGGATGAGATTCCTTCTTCTGTGTCTGATGATGCAAGTCTATACTTGTGTCACTTTCATTCCGCACATACACACACACACCCACACACACACACCATTTTTTTGTCACAAAATGCATGACTGCTCAATGTTCGATGTCAGAAACACGTTGATGCCTGCAGACAGTCACCGACAATGACACACGGACACACACACACTTGAACCCACACGCTTACACACACACACACACATATATATATATACACAGACAAACACCCTGTTCTGAGTGTCGGCTTGTGTCCGTTGTTGGACCTTCATTTAAAGAGCAGATTCTCTGGAACGAGTTGAAGGTCACAAGACTTAAGCATTATTTCCTCTTCCTCCCCAGCATCCATCTGGATCAGATCCAGCTTCGAGAGATCTTCTTTTGGACAGTGATCTTTCCTTTGCTACCCTGTTTGTTCAAGATCATAAAGATTGTGTGTCTGCAATTACACAAGTATGTTTCAAAGTATATTGTCAGCAAAACATCTGGTGAAAAAAAGTTCTAATTCACATGATGGAGCCGTCGTGACGGGGTCTCGGTTGAGGGTTCCAGGGTCGTGACGACCCGGACCAGATCCTGCCTGCAGGTCTCGGTTTACAGAAAGATAGACTGCAGCCTTATCTGCCTCAGCAAGCAGACAGCGCCGCTTCAGCACCGGGCTGCTGTCAGAACATCAGATTGAAGCGATTAAAGCGGAACATCAGCAAAATCACCTCGGCCCATTTAGCTGCCTCAATTATCCAGAACCTGCCCTGATGGTTCAACTGAGCAATTACGGGTGAGATAGTGTCACCCCCGGTGAGAGGGTGGAGACAAGAGACGCACCCTCGCCTCCTTCTGATTTATGAACTCATGGTTAGTCAAGCAGAAAGATAAGACACAACAGTAGCGCAGTGAGGTTCTGGATTGGGTCGTCTTGGTCCAAATGGACCAGAACATGACCACGAATTTCTAGAGGAAAATGAAAATAAAACCACCCATCACTCCTCAATCTTGTGGATCAGACATAGTTTTGGAAATGGCGCGTGGACTTTAAAATGTTGGTGCAGAAAACTCTGTGACCTCCAGAACCGCGATGAACTTCTGCAGCGCCCAGTAACTGCCACTAGAGTCACAGCACCGCTGACGGACTGAAGAATTACGGACCATCAACGCTCCACAACACCCACTTAATGTTTATGGTCCAGATGTGAGCAGGTCAGGCCGACCAGAACACAAGATTACTGCTGATGTTATTGACGGGGGGAGGATTTATGAAGCTATTAGGAGGGGTGGGGGGTGATGGTAGGGGGGGGGGGACATTTGGACGTTTGCCGCACAACAACTAACAATGCTAGTTTAAGACACACAAACAGAAGTGAATAAATCTTCATTATCTTCACCATGTTCATCGTTATGTTTATCATCATCTTCCTCAAGGCAGCATCATCATCTTCATCACCACATCATCATCATCAACTTCTTCTTGAACATCTTCATCTCCACCTCATCATTTACTTCTACTACCATCATCATCTTCTTCCTCAAGGCAGCATCATTATCTTCATCACCACATCATCATCAACTTCTTCTTGAACATCTTCATCTCCACCACATCATCTACTTCTATTATCATCATCATTGTTATCATCTTCTTCTTCTTCTTGAACATCTTCATCTCCACAACATCATTTAATCCTATCATCATCATCATCATCATCTTCTTTTATTATCATCATCATAATCATCATCATCGTCATCATCATCTTCTTCTTATTCTTGAACATCTTCATCTCCACCACATCATTTACTTCTATTATCATCATCATTGTTATCATCATCATCTTCTTCTTCTTCTTGAACATCTTCATCTCCACAACATAATTTACTTCTATCATCATCATCTCATCATCATTATCATCATCTCATCATCATCATTATCATCATCAACATCATCATTATCTTCTTCTTCTTCTTGAACATCTGCATCTTCACCACATCATTTAATTCTATCATCATCATAATCATCTTCTTCTTCTTAAACATCTTCATCTCCGCCACATCATTTACTTCTATCATCATCATCATCTTCTTCTTCTTAAACATCCTCATCTCCGCCACATCATCTACTTCTATCATCATCATCATCATCATCATCCTTATCCTCATCTTCTTCTTCTTCTTGAACATCTTCATCTCCACCACATCATTTTCATCATCAACATCATCATCATCATCATCATCCTTATCCTCATCCTCATCTTCTTCTTCTTCTTGAACATCTTCATCTCCACCACATCATTTTCATCATCAACATCATCATCATCTTCTTCTTCTTCTTGAACATCTTCACCACATCATCTACTTCTATTATCATCATCATCATCATCATCTTCTTCTTCTTGAACATCTTCATCAACACCACATCATCATCATCATCTTTTTCTTCTTGTACATCTTCATCTCCGCCACATCATCATCATCATCATCTTTTACTACTTCTTCTTCTTGAACATCTTCATCTCCACCACATCATTTACTTCTATTATCATCATCATCGTCATCATCTTCTTCATCTTTTTGAACATCTTCATCTTCACCACATCATCTACTTCGTCGTCATCATCATCTTCGTCATCATCATCATCATCATCATCATCTTCTTTTTCTTCTTGAACATCTTCATCTCCACCACATCATTTACTTCGTCGTCATCATCATCTTCGTCATCATCATCATCATCTTCCTCCTCCTTAAACATCTTCATCTCCACCACATCATTTACTTCTATCATCATCATCTTCTTCTTCTTAAACATCTTCATCTCCACCACATCATTTACTTCTATCATCATCATCCTCATCTCCGCCACATCATCTTCTTCTATCATCATCATCATCATCATCATCATCATCATCATCATCATCATCATCCTTATCCTCATCCTCATCCTCATCTTCTTCTTGTACATCTTAATCTCCACCACATCATTAACTTCTATCATAATCATCATCATCTTCTTTTTCTTCTTCTTCTTCTTGAACATCTTCATCTCCACCACATCATTTACTTCTATTATCATCATCATCGTCATCATCTTCTTCTTCTTTTTGAAAATCTTCATCTTCACCACATCATTTACTTCATCATCATCATCATTATCATCATCTTCGTCATCATCATCATCATCATCATCATCATCATCATCATCATCCTTATCCTCATCCTCATCCTCATCTTCTTCTTGTACATCTTAATCTCCACCACATCATTAACTTCTATCATAATCATCATCATCTTCTTTTTCTTCTTCTTCTTCTTGAACATCTTCATCTCCACCATAACATTTACTTCTATTATCATTATTATTTTCATCATCATCATCTTCTTCTTGAACATCTTCATCTCCACCACATCATTTACTTCTATTATCATCATCATCGTCATCATCTTCTTCTTCTTTTTGAAAATCTTCATCTTCACCACATCATTTACTTCATCATCATCATCACCATCATTATCATCATCTTCGTCATCATCATCAGAACTGGCCACATACCTTCCTGAACTGCCTGGAATGGATTGTTGGGCTCAATGAGTTTGATGGAGTGGGTGATCTTCTCGCTCTGCAGGACGTCGTCACTGAGGCTGAGGTCCGACACTGCCAGCTGGAACACTTCATCGTCCCGCGCTGCATTCTCTTCAAAAATGGCCCCTGCAGAGGTGCACGAGAAAAGGTCATGGAACAGGCTGGAAAACTTGGATTAATGACTGGACATTTCATACAATTTCTCTGAAGGCCGATCGGGAGAAGAAGAAAAACAACATCTTCAAAAGATCCAGTGAAAGTATCCTACTTCCATTTAACTCAATTATTACGTGCTTTCATCATGGTTTTTGTATTTGTCACCATAGTTGGTTGCCATGGTGATCCAGTTCTCTGGCTTAATATCACATTTTTTTCTATCAATGCTTCCGAAAAAAGGCTTATTGAGGACACACCTGTTTCTACAACCCCTGGTAGTGACAAAGTTCTTCTTCGGTAAATGGGCTGATTCAGAACATCAACAACAACAAAGATCCAAATGACAACACGGAGCTCGTCTTAAGTGTGGAAGCAGGAGTGAAGGAGCTGCTGACACGAGTCAAAACAGATGGTTCCCCTGAATTTTTCATCAGATTTTGGCCTGAATTTGAGTCGTCCCCATGGATATGACTTAACATAGAACTCTTTTTGTTTGTGTGATCCAGTCAAAGATGTGACGTGTCATGCTTTTCCACTTTTCCACGCACAAAAACGCCTTCAATCTGAAGTCAAGTGGAAATCCAACCAGATTTGCCTCACTTTAGGCACATTGACACGTTTCTCATAATCAATCAAAATAATTGTGGCACCAATAATCAGAGTCAAATCGTCATTTGCTTTGGTCATTAGAGGAATTTGCAGTCTGCTTACGTTTGTGGGGAAATCCAAAGACACTAATGACATTTGTGGACATTTTTCTCCATTAGTTGACATCAGCTGTCAGTTTTAGTGCCTTTCTCATCATTTCTGCAACACTTTCTTTTGAGTCACTCTGGGCTAAAAGTCGACGACAGATTCTTTATGAATTTGAATCTGTTACACGATTATCTTCCTGTCCTGTAGTCACAAACATTAAAGCTCTCAGGTTTGAACCTGAAAGGCTGGTCTGATTAATGTGCTTTTATTTTCAGTCAAGGACAAAATTAATTAATTCTTGTCTTAAATATTGACTTTTGTTTTAGAGCAACATCTGATTTAAATTGTATTTCCTCCTCAGTAATTATACCTTCAATCATACATGGTTTGATTTTCTAGCATGCAGTTGATTGATGGATTGATTGAGTTCAGGCAAGAAAATAATAGTCAATTAGAAAAATATTTATTATACCTGACACTTTTTTGTGAGCATCCCTTTTCAGTGTTGTTTACATCTCTGGATTTAATAGCCTTCAAGGGCATTCTAGCAAATTTATTGCCTGGTGTCATCACAGCTAGCATCCTGTCAAGGAAAGCAGCGCTGATGTTTCAAACACCCACGGCCAGAATTCGTTCTTGATGATACTAAAACATAGAAATCTGATAAAAACTGTGATTGACAGTAATTCCCAATCGAGCCCTCAGAGACTCTTAAGTCAATAAAAAATTTCATTTAGTTAGAGTGTGCAATTCCTGTAAATATTTTTATACACCACAGTCCTGATCAGAAGTCTCCATAGACTATGTTCGTTGATCATGTAGTGATTTGTAAGCAATCCCTCATTGGCTTTCTGGCCCTCGGGTCACCTTGACCCTGAGGTAAACACATGGGTTAAAAGGGTTTCAAGTTGAAGAAAACAACAAATCAGGATAATTGATTTATACTTTTTAATTCTATCTTGGCCGGGGAAACATTCCCGACCTCAGTCGGATGAATGATTTACGAGATTACATGTAAGATTTAGTGTCTGAAAGTCACCAGGCAGCTCCCAAGAAATCTGAATCACATGGAAAACATTGTGTATTCAAAAGTGTGTACTCAAAGTAAAAGTAGTTGTTTGATTGTTTTTCGAGGGCAGCCTAGTTCATCAGATTTATGGCATTTTTTACTCTCCCTGCAAGAACTTGACACCAGGGGGTTTAGAGCCCTGTTAGTATCCACGTCACACTTTCTCTTCAGTGAAAACAAACATCACAACACAAAGTTGAACGCGATGAGACCGCCCTTCTGCTCTAATGAACAACCATGAACATTTGCCAAAGTCATGATGTTTCGCTGTGTTGGTGTAGTTCCTCAGGCTGAGAAGCTACAGCACAAGCTGAAAGGTCATGTTTGTTTTTCGCCGCAACATCTTGATCATCCCTCGCGCAGTTTGTCTGCCGGACAATCAGACCTTCAACCCGGGATCTCCACCTCCTCAGTCTGAGACGTGTTCTCGTTGTGGTTTGACTGATCTCCGGTCTGTGTATGGACCTGGTGTTCTGAGCACCGCTTCGCTCGTTCCTCGCCCTGAGACGAAGACCTGAATGTGAGCTGCGTTTAAAAGCCCCGTGAATAAAACATGTTGACGGATTGTGATCTTATTGTTGCTGAAACACAGCATTTACCAGGAGAAACCAGGACATCAAATATTCAATACCTCAACCATAAAACCTGCCTCTTAGTCACATGAGGGGGAGGAACATTTTACCTCGATGTCCGGAGCTTGTTGCGTTTTGCATAAACACATGTATCTAAAATTAACGACAAATCAAGAGCATGATCAATTAAGTATGTGACATATTTGACAGCAGGAACATCTGTTTGATGTGAGAACAAAAGTAAACCATGTTTAGCATCAATCGACGTTCATCAGCAGGAGAAAATCAACATCAGTGTTGTTGTTGTTGTCAGTTTACAGAGCTCCCTCTGTGTGTCTTCTGTGTGTGTGTGGGGGTTCAGGTTATATGTGCTTTTGAGGACGTGTGTATGTGTTCATTTGTTGTAAGCGTATGATAGTTATACTGCAAGTCGACCTCCCCTCATATGTCCTACTACAAATTGACAGCTCTTGCTCGACCAGTACCTTCATTTCTCACGTCCAATAAATATTCATGTTCAGTACAAGGTGCCGCTAACATAAATACATTGATCCTTTCACGTCACATGTTCCAGTCATTATCTCGCTGAAACATCTGTTGACATCAATATTCAATAGTAATTATAATCCTTATTGACTAAGATTTCAGTTTCAGTGTAGGGAGAGGCCATGGAAAACCTTCCACCCCCCGATATTCATGCTTTAAGTGCACCCTGAACCAGGCTCTTTTCCATTAAAAAACATGGGTCAGAGCTTATGTAGTAAATCACAGAGCACTTTTTAAATTATTTACATAGCATTAAATTATTTGTTGACCAATTTAATTGAATAATTTGTTTTTATTGAATAATTGAACGAATACATTTCTTTTGTTATTCTTTCATTCATTACTGTGTCACTTATTCCCTTATGAGGGGGCGGGGGGGGGTCTATCCAAGTTTCATCATACGAGAGGTGAGGGACACCCTGGAAAGCATGCAAGTCGGCCCCAGGACGCACAAAGACATAGAACCATTCACACACACACTCATACCTACGGATAATTTCCCCAACTTCCCAATCAACCTCTGTATGTGCAAATTTGAAATGTCAAACTCAACCTTTTTTGTATTCTGATGGAGTCGGTTTCCTCCGACAGTGCAAGAACATACAGAGGATGAATGGCAACTTGAGGAAATTGTCCATATGTATGAGTGTGAATGGTTGTCTGCAGTGGCGGCTGGTGAAAGGTATTTTCTAGAAAGGCGCTTTACAAATGACTATTACTTATTTACTTACTTACATTGCCCTGCCTAGTTTTCTTAAACACGAAGACACTGCAAATAAAAAAATATACTGTACCAGTTTGTCGAGAAACACTATATCAAGGAGGAAAGAGTAGAATGAAACACGATATTGGAGCTGATAATAAATATACATCTGCAGATTTTATCGTGCAGTCTGTGCTGTGTTGATGTCTCTGCTGCACTTATAAAATATAAAATCTACACTTTTGCACAACCACCTTCCACCCGAGACAGAGATATTGCTTAGGTACGGTTTTCTCGGACACATTTGATATGTTTTTCCCAGTGTGCCAGGAGCCGGGGGGTAAGAAGAAACTTCAGCTGCCTGGCTCGGATGCCTTACTCTCGTGATGTGATGTTATCAGAGCCAGCTGGACTCTTTAAATTACAATATTAGAAATGCAGACTCTCAGATCTGCGACAACTTTACTTAATTTACTTCCAATTCTATTTAAAGTTTAAAATCAGTTAAAATGAGTGACTCACGATACATATACTCTTAAACGAAAATTGTGTTTAACTTTTAGGTGTTGGTCTTTTGTGTGACACCTGGCTCAACTCTACGTTTCATCCTGTGTCTCAAATCTCCAGTGTTCCCACCATCTGAACTTGTGTGTTGCCTCTGTGTTTGTGTGTTTTCCCTTTAACTAGCCAGTTTATCTTCTTTAAGCAGGAAAATGCCGCAGCTGCTGGTTCCCTCTCAGATTGGATCCTGTGGTTCTGGCTCGGTGATCAATTGGCAGAGTTCTCCACCTCTTAGTGGTGAGGACGGCGTCATAAATCACAGGCTGCTACCTGGCTCGTGGGACGTGGTAGTCTCTCTTTCTCAGTTGGCCGCCCTGAACGGGGTCCGGTGAGGTCTCAGAACCAAATATCCAATAGTTGACTCCACGTCATCCTGGTGTTGCGCTCAGTGTGTTCTGATGTTTGAGACAACATCTAAAACGTGGACCAGAAGTGGAAATTAGCTTTTAATTGTTCGGTCGATTGGGTTCGAGTTCTGGATATTTTACGACAACAACTAAAGGCTTGACCCGTGCAGCAGCTGAACAAACATTCGACATTCCCATCCGGAATCTCTTCTACAAACAAGCAGCATAATCTCATTTGGCTCTGGTGACGCTTCGCCCCAGAAGAATTGTGGTCCTGGAGCCTGGAGCTGACCAGTCTGCCGACCCAACACCGTTTGACACTAGCATATGATTATGTAAACCGAGGACATGTTTATGTGTTGTCAACGGACCCAGGTGTCCCTCTATGACCCTCCCTGGACTCTGCCACTCTATACTTTACTCTTTTCTCTCACCGTATCCTCCCTCACTCTTTTCTCCATACGTTTGTCAACCCCCCCTCCTCATCTACCCTCCAAGTCGGTCGCAGCAGGAGCCCGTCAACGCTGAGTCTGGTTCTGCTCCAGGTTTCTGCCTTCTAAAAGGAAGTTTTTGTCGTCTCCACCGCCACGCTGGGATTTACTCATTGTTGATTCTCTGGGATCTGTTTTTCCTTTTTAACAATAAAGTCTTACTCGACCTGTAAAGTGACTTAAGATAACTTTGTTATGATATGACACTTGAATTGCGTCATAATGTCATGTTCACAACAGTTGAATAAGGTGGATTCTTGACCTATTATTGACCTTTTATGTCTGTATATCTAATTCACCTGTTGAGGTTTGACCGAAATCATTTAAAAATAACAAGAATTGATGTTTCATCAGGTCCTTCATTAATGTCCCCGGACTCTCTCGTCCAGACCAGGGCTGTCACACTCAATCACACAAGGTGCCAAAATATTTCAACCGCGGGAACGAGAAGGGCCAAAAAAAGAATGTATATTATTCTAACAGGCTTTAATGGGAAGTATGAGTCAGGTTGTCTTTTCATCCAGGCTTGATATATCTTAATTCTCCCTCCACAAACACTCCCATCAAATACATTCATCCGATAACACACGAAAAGTGACTTTGACATTGAATCTCTCCATGAAAAAAGAAGGAAAAACTTTGGAGTCAGAAACTTCCACCTTGATGTTTGTCAGCGTGTCACGTGACCCTCTTCTTGGGTCCGCGTTAGGTTTTTTATGAAACCCCATCAGAACCAGCCTGGTTTGTCTTCAGCTGTATCCCTGCTGTGGATTCACATTTCACTCACGTCCCACTCAAAGTTCAGCCTGATGGGTGGGGGGAGGGGACGGTACCGAGATGACGGTCAAACCCAAACACCCACGGCTTCTGCCGACAGGTTCGGTTCTACTGCAATGTAATTCAACGTACAGGGGAGGAGGGGGGGGGGGGTGTTGCTGCTGCACCCCCTCTGGTGAGGACCAGAATGATAATCAGGTGGCAGATTGCGACCCCGACACACGCGCGCGCGCACACATGACACGTTTATTTTTTTTAACCTTTTTATTTATTTTTTTTAATGGATCGTTCTCGAACCTCGACTCACTCGGAGCCACCGGTGACGTTTGTGCACGATCATCACCCGAAACACACACCTGGTCACACCGCGCGCACGGACCAGATCCCCCCTCCCTCCCTGAGACCCCCCTCACTCACCAATGTGGATGATGGAGTCCGCGGCCACAGTGTTGCATCGCAAAACCCACAGGAAGACCAGCATCAGCACTTCCATGTCCAGGTCGGTCCACGCGGGCGCGTCCACGGATCCACCACGCCGGTGGTTGCTGAAGACCTGGAGGGGGGTCCGAATTCCCTTCAATATTTCCAAAGAAAAAATCGGCGTCCACACAAGAGCAGAAAGAAGAGTGCGGCTTCTGGACAGAACCAGACAAAAGAGCCGCAAATAGAATCTTACAGAGCCGGCGTGCGTGCGTGCGTGTGTGTGTGTGTGTGGGTCGTTCTGACTCGCAACCTCGGAGTCTGAGACGCAAGATCCGAACTGCGGAGGAGGAAGAGCTCTCGTCCCCCTCTCTCTTTCTCTCCTCCAGTCGCTCTCTTTCTCTCTCTCTCTCTCACTCTCTCCGTCCATCCAGCCACCATTCTGGACCAGATGACACCTGTGAAGTCTCTGTAAACACATCTGCTCCCACTGAGACATTTGATAAAGATAGGAAGATAACAACTATTGATCAGCCTGTATTGATGTCACCTATTCAAAAACATCATCTCAATCATCTCTTTTCAGAGTCAGTTTACATAAAAGGGTGGACACGGCTTATGATTGTGAGGTTTTTTATTGGATTACAGATATTTGATATCGTGCAAGATAGATTTACACAAGCCAAACAAACTCTGATTACATGTCACATCAACATTGACAAACCAGCACTTTAATAAAACGTCAGGCAAGCATGGGGCGGCGTCACTCCATTCTGTTTCTGCCCTTATTGTTTCCCAAAAATATATAATTTTAATACATTTTTTCACCCGGCCCTTGAATTAAAAATCAGATAACAGCCCTAATATGAACTTGTTTTTTACTCAGCGACCACTCTGGATAACACAGGTATGGTTAGATTTGTTGAAGTCAATGAACTAAAAGAAAAAGAAATACAGAAGAAGGAAATAAGATTTCCCATATTTAATTTTTATTTGATTACATTTAATGCTTAATTGTGTTTAATCAACTGATCAAAGTTAACATCAACTAACCAATCATAAGACAGCACTCACTTCAAACGACTCAAAGAGAGAAAAATTGTATCATGATTACATTTAGCGTTTATTTCTAAACATCTCAGCACTGTTAGCTGGGTAGCAGGGTAGCTAGCTAATGGTGCTGACTCACTCAATTGGGCAGAAGTGAATGAAGCTCCGCTTATTTTTCAGGTAGCACCCTGGGTAAACTGGAGCTATGAAGCTGCCTGAGAAAGTGTGCAAGTGAGTCAGCTGAGTGGTGGAGGCCTTGTAGAAGCTCAGAGTACCACCTGGCCAGTCCAGAAACACACCCAATCGGTTGAGGCCAGTGGATGGAAGGTGTTTTTCAGTCCAATAGCTATTGTGGCCTATGAATGACACAGCACGAGCAGTAACTTTCCCAAAACACCAGGAGTAAGGACTGTTTCCTAACCAGGTAGTGTGCTTAGCTTTCCTGTCAATCCTCTTGTAAGCAACCCCTACAGCGATATCATCCTCAACACCGTCACTCCACTCCACCTCCCAGTAGCAGCGACCAGTCATCCCTTTGGAGGAAATCACTTGTGGCACCAGGTCAAAGCGCTCTGGAAGATCCGGGTACGACTGATCTTCTCCATGTGTGGCTTTCTTATGGTCGTCGGACAAACTTATGGAATTGTTGGCCGTGTTCAGATCGAAGGTCAGGTCACCATCAGCGTCTGGTAAGAAGAAATGGTTGATAATGTTAGTTTTTCGTGAAGGTTCATGAGAACGACCTTTATAAAAGGGTCATCCAAAACACAAAGAGACTACTCACACCAAATCAGGTCCTGTTTGTTTGTGACCTTCTCTGGGTGGTCAGGAGGCGGAGGTCTGGAGAAGTCATCAGACACCAGAGTACAGCTCTGGTAGTGGTAGATGGTGGCGCCCTCGTGTTTTCTATTTGGCAAGGCAGTCATGAAGAACTTCACACCTCTGCTGTCCCTCAGAGCTGCAGCTAAGTCACGGAAATTGTTGGCTTTCTCCCGCATGCTGGAGAGCACGGTGGGGGAGAAGTTCCACGGCACATCATTCTGAGCTGTAAGCTCAGCTGAATCCAGATACTTTTCCATTTCTTCCAGACATGGGTCATCAATATCCAGGGAGGTGAAGACATAGCAGAGGGCGTCATGGACATTGGCCTCAAGAATCTCTTTGTCCAACTCTGACTGACTCTCTACAAGCTTCACGTTGGTGTCAGCCATCATATCAGCGATGGACTGCATCACTGTCACTTCTCGGACTTTGTTGTCCATCCACTGACTCAGTTTTACTTGACTGAAAGGTGATGTTTCTCTTTTCTGGAAGAGATCTATCAACTCCTTTTCCTCTTCTGAACCTACACGGATCAAGGGGAGTTTGGTCGACATAGAGCGCTGAAGAAACTCAACGTAGTAGCCACAGAGATTATTGAATCTGAACAGCAAGCGGCCAAGATCAGTGAAGGTCTTGGAGACAAGCTCCGACTGAGCCTCATTGCAGTTAATCTGGAACTTCTTCAGATCTTCAATAACCTCTTCTGCTTTCCTTGCCAACTGAATGCTGATATTCTTTGGAACCTCAGGAGCTTTGGGGTACAGGGTGACGAGAGGCAGCATCCACACCTTCAATGGAGCGACGCTATCTTTGCTTGCTCTCATCAACTTAGGAAGGTTCACGTAGGTCTTCACAGCTTCTTCAAATGTGGCAGGGTTGCTCTCCAGAAGAACGTCACCGTAGAAGGTGCAGGAGAACTTGTTGGTCAAATTCTTCTCCTCCTCTGTCAGATCAATTTTAACTTCACCCTCAACTTCAAATGAAGGGATCTTTTTCATCACTGCATTGATCTGACCTTGGATGTTCTGGACCGAGCTGGACTCCAACTTCTCGCTGTCAAAGGCAAAGAAGGCGTTGGCGCCGTAAACAATGCCAGTGACTACATGTGTAGCGAGGTTCATATCAATGATTTTCTGCTGATTTTCATCCAGCGGCCCCAAAGAGGTCAAGGACAACTGCCTGAAGACAGTGGAGCCCTGGTACTGGAATGTGGCCCTGCATTGATTCTTAAGCTTCTTGTAATCACTCAGGTATTTGGCAGAGCCACTGACTTCAATGAGACCTCCAAGAAAACTGGCCTTCAAAGACGCATTAACGTCCAACATGGAGGTCTTGGACTCAAGAGAGTCTGAAGCCAGGACTTGGAACTGGCTGCTGGGTTCTCCAGTCTCCACAGTGTTCTTATCCAGGACTTGTGGACCCCACAGTGACAAACCTGGTGAAGACATGAGCTCACACTGAGTTTGGTGCAGAGATGCATTATTAAGTCCTTTGTTATCTCAGGATTCCTGATGTGTTTGTATGTTTGTCGCCTTCATTTCTTGTAATTCAATCATCAGCAATGCTTCTTCTGACGCCTTATTTTACTTTCATTCATTGCTCAGTGATTCTTTTTGTGTTCTCACCTGGCACCAACTGTTCAGTCCGAGCGTCGTACAACATCCCTAAGGTGAAAGGTCGTCCCATTGCAGCCACCTTCATTGAAGTGTCTGAAGAAGCCATGATGCTGTCATGAATAGAAGAAAAAAACAGATTTATATAAAATTAAATCTGAGATATGCGCACACACAAATCAGTCTGAAAAAAATAATATTCAAAACACACAAAATGATACACACAGGTGGATGGCATAAACATATTCATAAAAAATACACTCTGACTCCCTACATCCCATAAACACACACAAACCATCTGATTTAAGATAACACAGACATAGGAACAACTTGAAAAAATAATTCACGGACACAATCAGACACAAACAGATTGAACACAATTCAAGACGGTTACCAAGAGATACAGTACTTTCGCATACACTTAAAAATGTTTGAAAGACATCAAATGTAAACTAAGAGCAACACAAAGAATGGACAATTGAAGGAGATTGACATGACATATACACAAAACCTGTTCATGTTGTGAAGGTGATCTTGAAGAAAACTGGTGGTAACTCAGAAAGTTGCTGCTTATTTATACCACTCGCCTCTCCAAGTGTTGTTCAGTGGAAAAATGCCACCCCTATGTTTAAGGTGCAACTCACCTACAGTAAGTAATAAACTGATGAAAAGTCCCGAACGCTTTCCTAAGAATTCCTTTTTTTCTTCTTTTTTTATTACAACGATGTTATTGAGTAACCTGCCATTTTATCAAGAATATTGTGTTCTTTGATCTTAATCTTACACAGACACACAATGGGACTCAGATGTACAGTGTGTGTCATCAATGTATTATACCTCAGGCTGTACTTGGACTCAGATCCAGAATAAGAATCTCTGTCCACGCCAGAACCTGAACCTGAGATCGCCTTTTACCAATCTTATGAAGAACTCACTGCTCTAATGGTACCATTGGTGGTCAAGCTGATGGTGAAGTTAGTGATGCCAATGCCCATGATTCAGGATTGTGAAAGCTGTGGTAACATTAGGGTAATGATGCACGCACACTTGGAGCTCAGTTAGGGTACTTTACTGGAAAGAGATCACCGTACAACAGCCCAGCATTGACCATACATTCCGTAGGCGGTGCAACACAAAAACCCGCCCGTAGAGAATACAGATAAAGGCACAAAGGTTCCGGGGTGCAATGAGTGCAACATTAAGTCGGTCTATAACACTTCTCCCCCTTTAAGTAAACACTTAGAATACGGTTAAACAAATAAACAAACTTTGCATTTATGTACCCTTGTAACCAATACAGAAATACTATTGCACTTCAATTCACATTTCTCAACAAGCCATCAACAACATCCGGTATTGCACAACATTTCTCTTTATCACAACAGGCAACAACAACCGATATGGCATATCACACTCTTTTTTTTAGTTTAACAGTTCAGTCTCTCTGGAGGCTTGTGTTGCCTCTTTGACCGTCTTAGTGACACATTAGAGTCCACAGCCTGGGCAACAGACGGTGCTCCACTGGGAGGAATTTGGGCAGGGGCAGGTGAGGCAGTCTGCTCAGACAATTCCTCAGGAGGCAGCAACCGTCCATCAATACACACCGGTGCTCCACAGTCCAGAGAGCCGCTCACACTATCCTTGTGAGCAACACTCCGAGACCCCTCCTCCTCTACGTCAGTGCGGGCCCGCACGTGATCCTGGTGCCTGCGAACCTGCCTGCCATCCAACAGGTCCACCACAAAGGAAACTGGACCAGACTTGAGGTGAATAACACCTGGCAGCCATGGTGAGCCACCGGCAAAGTTCTTCACATACACACAGTCCCCCTGCTGCAACAGCCTCTCTCTTGCATGTTGGTCCCGTCTCACTTTTTGGTTCTCCTGCGATCGGGCAACTTTTGCCGCCACATCCGGGCGAAGGAGATCCAGATGAGATTTGGGCTTCCTCCCCAGCAACATCTCAGCTGGAGACAAGCCAGTGGTTGTGTGTGGAGTAATCCGATACTGGAACAAGAAACGTGCAAGCTTAGTCTCCAGCGTGTTCAAAGACAATTTCCTCAGTCCATCTTTCAGCGTCTCCACAGCCCGTTCTGCTAAGCCGTTGGAAGCAGGGTGGTACGGCGCAGACCGGATATGTCGGATTCCATTCTTCTCCACAAACTCTTTGAACACCTCACTGGTGAAAGTGGGCCCGTTGTCACTGACCACTGTATCCGGTAGCCCGTGGGTGGCAAAGATGCTTCTGAGCGTGTCAGTGGTAACTGGGGCTATGATCTTTGACATGATGTGTGCTTCCATCCACTTTGAATGAGCGTCCACTAGCACAAGGAACATGTGACCCATAAACGGACCAGCAAAATCCAGGTGGAGCCTGGACCACGGACGGGCCGGCCACTCCCAGGGGTGGAGAGGCGCAGGTGCGGGCATCTTCTGGTTACTTTGACACTGTGAACATGCCTTGACCTTTTTCTCCAACGCACCGTCCATCCCTGGCCACCACACAAATGACCTGGCGAGGCTCTTCATCCTTGACACCCCGGGGTGAGCTTCATGCAGCACTTCCATTACCTGAGCACGTCCTGCAGGTGGAATAATCACCCTGGAGCCCCAGAGGATACAGCCATCCAGCACACTGAGCTCCAGCTGCCGCTGGACATAGGGCTTGAGCTCCTCCTGCTCAACTGTTACCGGCCAGCCCTGCAGCAGCCATTGCTTTACTTGTGACAGCGCCGGGTCTCTTTCTGTCCACTGTTTGATCTGCTTTGCGGACACCGGAGAGTCAGACAGCCTGTCTAACAAAAACACAGTCTCTGGAAGGAGGTTAGCTTGGCTCGGTGACTCTGGGAGGGGAAGACGGCTGAACGCGTCTGCATTTGCATTTTCACTTCCTGCTTTATACACAATGCGATACTGGTACGCTGACAAAGTTAATGCCCAGCGCTGCACTCTTGCTGACGCCATGGGTGAAATACCTTGAGTCTCACCAAACAGGCCCAGCAAGGGCTTGTGGTCTGTGAAAATGGTAAATGGGCGACCATAAAGGTACTGGTGGAAACGTTTCAAAGCAAAAACTACAGCTAGCCCCTCCTTCTCTAGCTGCGAGTAACCCCGTTCTGCTGATGTGAGGGTACGAGACACGTACCCAATAGGCTTCTCCCCTCCGTCCTCCATACGATGCGAAAGGACTGCCCCCACGCCGTAGGGTGATGCATCACAGGACAACACAACTTCCTTGTCTGGGTCAAAGTGCACGAGCAGGTGGTGCAGGTGGTGTCCCCAACCACCCTCATGTGCATGATTTCCCCCCAATTGAAGCGGATTCTCTTTAGGAGGAGACTCGGCCCCTCCCCGTCTACCACTATCAGCTCCCCTTTAGCTGACTGGCCTTCATACATAATGTCTACTTCTATAGCTCCAAGTAGAGGAATGCACTCACCAGTGTATTGTCTCAGTTTGATGTTCGTCTTTCTTAAAGCGGGCGCCTTTCCAGAGCCCCGCAACCTGCAGTAGGTGGTATGACTTGTCTGGGTCAAAGTGCACGAGCAGCGTTGCAGAGTGCAATAGTTCTTTTACCTGCTGGAACGCTGTCTCTTTATCCTGCTGCCAAGTCCAGGAACAGTCTTTGTGCAGGAGCTGATAGAGTGGGGCAAGCACAGTGGAGAGTTCAGGCAAAAACTTCCCATAATAGTTCACTAAGCCCAAGAACGACCTGAGTTCTGCCACATTCTTTGGGCTAGGAGCCTCCTTTATCGCCCTCACCTTCTCTGTCATGGGGGAAAGCCCCTGAGCTGAAATCATATGACCCAGGTAGGTGACACTCGGAGCCTGGGAAACGCATTTACTGCGCTTCAACCGCAGCCCGGCCTCCTTCATTCTCTGCAGCACCTGGTCGAGGTTTTTCAGATGCTCCCCTTCGGTCTTACCCGTCACCAAGATGTCGTCTAGGTAGACAGCAACATGGGGAATGTTCTGCAGGAGGTTGTCCATGGTGCGCTGAAAAATGGCTGGGCTGGACGCGACGCCGAACACCAAGCGATTGTACTTGAACAGACCCTTGTGGGTGTTGATGGTCACATATTGTTTAGAGTCCTCGTCCAGCAGCAGTTGTTGATATGCGTGACTCATGTCCAGTTTGGTAAATGTTTGTCCTCCTGCCAGTGTGGCGAACAAATCCTCCACTCGTGGCAGGGGATAAGTGTCCAGTTGTGAGGCTTGGTTGATTGTCATTTTATAATCACCACATACCCGCACCTCACCATCTTCTTTCAGCACAGGCACAATTGGGGCTGCCCAGTCAGAGAACGCCACAGGTTCAATGACACCTGACCGCTGCAGCCTGTCCAGCTCCGCTTCCACCTTAGCCTTCATAGCGTATGGCACTGTGCGTGGTTTACAAAAACGTGGCTTTGCGTTGGGGTCCACAGTCAACTTCACTGTTGTGCTCCGGAGGGTGCCAAGCTAATCATTAAAAACATCTGCATACTTTGATAGGATGTCCCCAACCACCCTCATGTGCTTGATTTCCCCCCAATTGAAGCGGATTCTCTTTAGGAGGTCCCGCCCAAGCAGACTCGGCCCCTCCCCGTCTACCACTATCAGCTCCCCTTTAGCTGACTGGCCTTCATACATAACGTCTACTTCTATAGCTCCAAGTAGAGGAATGCACTCACCAGTGTATTGTCTCAGTTTGATGTTCGTCTTTCTTAAAGCGGGCGCCTTTCCAGAGCCCCGCAACCTGCAGTAGGTGGTATGACTTATCACTGAAACTGAGGCCCCCGTGTCCACCTCCATTGTCATCTCTTTTCCATTTATTTGCAGCGTTGCGCAGATCGGGGCTGCCCGGGGTTCCCTGAGGTCCATACTGAACATGTTGAATGAACACTGCTCCTCAGGTCCTTCTCTTTGCAAATGATGCGTTTTCATTTTGGGTTTTGACTCTTCCCACTCCTTTTTCCATTGCTTTTTAGCACCTCTGCACTTCTTGGCTATGTGCCCCTTTTTCTGGCAGTTATGGCAAACAGCATCTCTAAAACCACAGTCATTAGTAAAACGATTAAAACTAGTCTAGTTCTGTCGCTCCAACGCGACGTCACGTCCGTGTCTTAATACTTTGCTTTATGGAGAGAAAAGGTCAAAATGCAGAGTGTACGGGTCGTTTATTCGCCGCTACAAGTCAAACAAAGATACAACTTTATGATCGAAAGGACTCGATCTTTACCGGCAGCTCTACAGGTCAATAGCTCCGGGAAAGACGGTCTCGGGTTATGGGGCTTCTATCTATTTAAGGGAAAGTTTCCTGTCCAGAGGGTCATCTCTTCCAGGGCAGTGGTTCTTTCATGTTAGTTCCTGTCTCGGGTCACCTGGAGAGTAACTTCCTTCCTTGCCTGTTGTGTGGGCAAGTTCCTTTGTCTTCCAGCCCCCCTTTTTTGGGTGTGTTCCGTTTTGGTCTTTTGTTTCACGCCCACAGGTATGAACTGAGCAGACAGACAGATGCTTCATTAAGTCGCTGATTAATCTCTATGTCTGTTCCCAGCTAGCCTTGAGACAGTGTATATCAGTATGAAGTGAAATGTTGGTTGTGAATGTGTATTCAAACGTTTAAGCTCTTAGATGAGGCTAGTAATTTATACTCTATATTTTTATTATCTTTATAGCATTAATTTAACTTATGGCGTATACGTATAGTGTATAATAATTTCCAATCTAAAATTAGCAAGATGCGCTCCCCCACACCGGTAACACTCGCATGACTCGGGTTTCCTCTCCCCTCTTTATATAGACGGTGAGCAGTGCTCTGTGGCACCCCGGCATTAGCTGCTTGAATGTCTTTTGAGTTGTTAGCTGCCGTTTCCATCGCATGAGCGATCTCCAATGCCTTCTTGAAAGTTAGTGTACATTCACCTAGCAATAGGCGTTGAATGCTGTCATTATTGATACCACAGACCAACCTGCGCTGAACAATCACTGACGGTTCGGAGTTGTGATGCTCCTGCACCAGCGTCACCAATTCCTTGAATGACAAGTCACCTGGCTTCCGTGGGGTTGCTAAGTTGCGTATCAACTTGTACGTCTTGGCACCGCACACACTGAGGAGAATCGATCTTTGCCGTTCCTCCTTCTCAATGAAATTCGCCAGGAAAAAGTGCTCCAGTCTCTCGACATATTCAATCCAGTCACCATCCAGCTCGACGAACTCACTGAGCGTGCCGACCGTAGCCATGCTACAAGCTAAATGCTACACGGAACTTCTTCTCCGACCCTAACTTCATGACACTCCCTCGTATATGTTTTAATCCTTGTCGCCAAAAGTGTGGTAACCCGAGGGTAATGATGCACGCACACTTAGGTCAGTTAGGGTACTTTACTGGAAAGAGATCTCCGTACAACAGCCCAGCATTCCATACATTCCGTAGGCGGTGCAACACAAAAATAGTGTTGTGTCGTTCGCGAACGATTCATTCGAAAGAACGAATCTTTTGAGTGAACGTACTGAACCGAATCACTTCATGAAGTGATTTGTTCCTTTCTCAGTTCAGTTGAACTCACTCTGCCGCGATCGTGCCGGTGGGAGGGATTCTATGATGATGATTATCATGATATGATTCTATGATTCTATGACTCGCTGAATCCTCGGCGTCAGCGAACGGCGCAGCTACTCGTGGGTGCGGGGGGAGGGACTGAGGAGGGAGAGAGGGACTCCGCTACAGAACATTTAGTTTAGGATTTCTTATTTTAATAAATGTTTTTACTTAAACGAGGCCTTTTTAATTTATTGATGATTGCATTTAAGTTTATATTACATTTTATTATTATTATTATTTTTGTTTTATTTTGACTGAACGAGGATTCTCATCCGGTGATTCTATTCCGGTGATTCTCATCCGGGGATTCTCAAATAGTCGGTCAGTGAGTAAACGAGGTCTCATCCGGGTATCCAAAAGATTCAGTGTGAGTGAAGGAGGTGTCTCATCTGGGGATTCTAGAAAGATTCGTTCAGTGAACAAGGATTAAAAAGTAAAGTGTAGGCTACACTCTGTTAACTAATGTTAACAAATACATATTATTTACACAGTTATTGTAACAAAAATAAATTTCTCCTTGAGGACCAATTCTGATTCATATTATTCAAAGTTCATATATAAGATTTTTATTACTGGTGCTATTAAGGTAAGGTAAAACTTTATTGATCCCTCAGGAGGGAGAAATTGTTAATTAATTTTTTATTTATTATTTATTTATTATTGTTGTTGTTGTTTAGTAGCTATCATCAATATCATAATGCTGATTTGCAATTAAACTGTACTTTTATATGAAAACTTGTTTGTTTTGAATTAATTTTTCATTTAAGACTAGACCAGACTTGTTACCTGTCTTGCATAGGACTCAACCATTATCGGGGGGGGGGCCCACAACCCAATACATACACACACACAGCACACTACCATCCCCCGAGTCACCCTTCACCCTTACCCTACTGTTAAATGGTTTATTCCCCCCATCACCTTGTATTCACTACCAGTCCCCCAAAGTTTGTGTTGTTAGAAAGAGATTGACAGTGACACAGCGACAAGATGAGTGAATTAAGAAGAAAAAGTGCTATCTGGACACAATTTGGTTTCATTTCCAATACGGCGGCATGTTGCAACATTTGCAAAGCAAAGCTCTGTACTAAAGGTGGGTCCACAGCAAACCTTTTCCGGCATTTAAGAACCAAACACCCAACTGTTCAGCTGCAAGAGGTGAGAGTCCCTGCTTCTACAGACACCAGCACCAGAACTGCTCCAGCCAGCACAAGTGTCCAAGTCAGCGCAACCACCAGCACTGCTGCGGCCAGTAGCACCGGTCCAGGCCCAGTTGCTGTTGCCACAACTGTAGCAATTTGTAGGCCTAGTGGTCGAGGAAGTCAATCGAGACTAACACATTTTGTGTCAAAACCAATTGACCCACTTAGACAAAAGGCCTTGGATGAGATGCTGGCCAAAATGATTTCACTGGACTTACAGCCATATTCCATTGTGGAAGACACTGGATTCCGCCAGTTCACAAAGGAACTCAATTCAAACTACATCTTACCGAGCAGGAAAACTCTTTCCAATACCATCATACCCGATCTATATAAAACAACTCGGGAAAAAATCAAAGAAAAGGTTATAAAAGCCAAAGCTGTCTGTCTGACCACAGACTGCTGGACATCACGAACAACAACGTCATTTATGTCGGTGACATGCCATTTTATAGATCAATATAAGATGGTCTCTGTCCTGCTGGACTGCTTCGAAATGAGTGAGAGGCACACAGCAGACAACCTATCAGAGCAGCTTATTCGAGTTGCAAGGGAGTGGGACATCACAAACAAGGTGGCTGCCTGTGTGTCTGACAATGCTTCAAATGTGGTGAAAGCAATTCAGAACACAGGTTGGCCTCACCTGTTCTGCTTTGCCCACACCCTCAACTTAATTGTAAGCGGTGGCATGACTCCGATAAAAAAAACTCTTGACAAAGTGAAGGCTATTGTGGAACATCTGCACAGGAGCACCGTTTCCACAGAAAAACTACGGGCCACCCAAAAACAGCTAGGCTTGCCAGAAGCTCGTCTGAAGCAAGACTGCCCTACAAGATGGAACTCTACATTCTACATGGCCCAGAGTATCCTTAAAAATAAGGATGCAGTAATCACAACTCTGGCCCTTACAAACCCAAGACTACCCACCCTAACACAGGAGGAGTGGGAGGAACTCAAGCAGGCCTGTGAGGTGTTAAAACCCTTTGAGGAGGTCACCGTTGAGATAAGTGGAGAGGGGTATGTATATGATTTTATTATTGCAGTGTTCTGATAGTACTGTGAATTTAAGGGCTTCTTTTTTAACTAGCACAGTTGCATCAAAACAAAGTCATAAAACTGTCAATCAAGCTTTAGGCTCCTCCTTGTCTGGCTTGACCTAGGTCATTGCCATGGAAACTTGACTGTAGAGGTGCTTCAATCAAGGCTTTTGTTCACTGGCTTCAACACTCAGTAAGGGTGTGAGATCAGTGTCACTTAAATCAAAAATAAAAAAGGTTAACTAGAACTAATTTTAGCCATTAAGTTTTCGAGCAAAGGGTTGTTAATTGCACAAGTATTATTACTATTAGTAATAATATTATTAAATATGTTTACACTAACATTATACATTATTATCATTGTTGTTGCTGTTGTTTTTGTTTTTGATAGCCAAAAACATGCAAAAGGATGTGAACCTGATGGATCCTGTGAAACTAATGGTGGACACCATTTGTTCCCAGATGGCTCACAGGTTCCACAAAATTGAGGTACATGTTTTGCTATCTGAAGCAGCAGCACTGGACCCCAGGTTCAAAAGGAAGGCCTTTGGCAGGGATGAGGATGCAGATAGGGCCTATCATCATCTCAGCAATGCTGCTGCAAAGGTGAACCTCCCCAACCAGCAGGCTGCAGAAGAGGACGCAGCAGCACAACGACCAAGTTCCAGTCGGTTTAATTTGGCAGGACTTTGATAAGCAGGTCTCTGGGCTTGTGACCAACAGCCGAAATCCAGTGTCGGATGCAGTACTGGAGGTCCGTGCTTTTGTGCAGGAGCCTCTTATACATAGACTTTCAAACCCTCTCACATGGTGGCAAAATAGAGGCGCGGTCTATCCAAGACTGTCCGAAATAATGAATAGAAGACTCTGTATTGTGGCCACATCTGTTCCATCGGAGAGAATTTTTAGCAAGATGGGGCAAATAATATCAGAGAGACGAAATCGGCTCAGCCCATCCAAAGTTAGCCAGCTGGTATTTTTAAATGCAAATCTGGAGTAGATCTTTGGATGAAAAGAGAGAACAAATATGCAAGGACAATCTTTCCTTTGTTTGACACTTTTGGTGTGTGTGTGTGTGTGTGTGTTTAGTTTCTTGATTTTCATATTTATTTTTGTATTTAAGATATTTATTTTTTGTTTGATTGCATATTTAAGTTGATATTTCCATTTTCTTTTTAAATGTAGGGCACAGAAATTGTTGATTTAATGTTGCCATTTCTGGCTCTTCATTTAATATTTGTTTTGTTTTATTTAAGCTATTTATTTTCTTTTTGTTTGCATATTTAAGTTGATATTTACATTTTTTATTTTAATTTTAAATTGATTTCGGTGCAATAAAATATTTCACAACCAAGCGATTTAGTCACACTTTATTTGTTTATTAGACAGGCTGGAAACACACACAGTGTTTTTAAAAGTAATAGAACCTTTACTACATCTGCAATGTTTGTTTGTGAACATCTACACACAAGAGTCTGTCACGTTAGGCTGCTACTGAACGAGGATTCTCATCCAGAGATTCGCGCGACAGGGATTCAGTGACGATGATTCTCCTCATCCGGGGATTCTCAAAAAGAGTCGGTCAGTGAGTGAACGAGGTCTCATCCGGGGATTCTCATAAGAGATTCGTTCAGTGTAAAGGATTCTCTTCCGTTGATTTGCGCATCAGGGATTCGGTCAGTGAACGAGGATTCAAGTTGGGCTGTGAACACACCTCAAGATCTTCTCTATTTGCTAATTCCTCGCAAATGTCACTCGTCCTTGTCCGTGAACACACTGGGCGTCTTTTTTTTTGTTGCATTTTCTCTGAAGTGCAGTGAATGTGAACCTCAGGTCTGAATCATTAAAACTAGTAACGGATTGTTGGCTGCGTTCAGGAAGTAGAAGAAATTACAGTCAGGGCTCCATAAGCACAGAGTTATTGATTTGGTGAATGAACGAACTGAACAAATCTTTTGAACGAATCATTTTAATGAACTGATTCTAGTGATTCAGTACACTCAAAAGAACTGCCGTGCCCATCACTACACAAGAACCCGCCCGTAGAGAACACAGATAAAGGCACAAAGGTTCCGGGGTGCAATGAGTGCAACATTAAGTCGGTCTATAACAAAAGCGATGACAACAATGATTAAGGTATACCAATGAAGTCGCCAGAATAGAAGTTTTGAAAGTTAAGTGCAATGTTGCTACACTGGAAATTAATGATTACTGTGGTCTGGTGATGATGTTGAAGAGTATCAGGATGATCCCGTGGTCAATGATGGAGATGACTGAATATTTCAATTTAAAAGTCAAATAATGACTGAATTTAATCATGTTGTTGATGGCAATGATGATGAGGATGAAGATAACAATGTCAGTGTTGATGGTGATAATGATGGTAAAAACAACATCAGAGAGACAAAGTAGGAGAGAAGGAAACACGGATGCTGTGTTAGTTTTATCAATTGATTTTCTTTTTCAAAGCGTTAAAAGATTGAATTAATGATTCCTAATATGTTTTTGTAAAACATCTTGAGTGGTCATGTGTGTTTAAATGTGTTGTATAGAAAGAAGGAAACAGAAGAAAGTGGATTACAATGGTTTTTATTGCATTGCACTTGAGTTCCAAACAAATCAAAGAGATAAATTCTACTTCATTATATGTTCAATGTTGTTTAATCAACTGATCAATGACATCACAATCAACATCAATTGGCCAATAAGCCAGCAGTCACTTCAAACGTCTGACGGAAAGATAATCGGATATTTATTGCAAAAGATCACAACTTCTATATTTTGCTTAATAGCACAGCACTGTTAGCTAGGTAGCAGGGTAGCTAGCTAATGGTGCTGACTCACTCAATTGGGCAGAAGTGAATGAAGCTCCGCTTATTTTTCAGGTAGCACCCTGGGTAAACTGGAGCTATGAAGCTGCCTGAGAAAGTGTGCAAGTGAGTAAGCTGAGTGATGGAGGCCTTGTAGAAGCTCAGAGTACCACCTGGCCAGTCCAGAAACACACCCAATCGGTGGAGGCCAGTGGATGGAAGTTGTGTTTCAGTCCAATAGCTATCGTGGCCTAGCACGAGCAGTAACTTTCCCAAAACACCAGGAGTAAGGACTGTTTCCTAACCAGGTAGTGTGCTTAGCTTTCCTGTCAATCCTCTTGTAAGCAACCCCTACAGCGATATCATCCTCAACACCGTCACTCCACTCCACCTCCCAGTAGCAGCAACCAGTCATCCCTTTGGAGCAAATCACTTGTGGCACCAGGTCAAAGCGCTCTGGAAGATCCGGGTACGACTGATCTTCTCCATGTGTGGCTTTCTTATGGTCGTCGGACAAACTTATTGAATTGTTGGCCGTGTTCAGATCGAAGGTCAGGTCACCATCAGCGTCTGGTAAGAAGAAATGGTTGATAATGTTAGTTTTTCGTGAAGGCTCATGAGAACCACCTTTATAAAAGGGTCATCCAAAACACAAAGAGACTACTCACACCAAATCAGCTCCTGTTTGTTTGTGACCTTCTCTGGGTGGTCAGGAGGTGGAGGTCTGGAGAAGTCGTCAGACACCAGAGTACCACTCTGGTAGTGGTAGATGGTGGCGCCCTCATATTTGCTATTTGGCAAGGCAGTCATGAGGAACTTCACACCTCTGCTGTCCCTCAGAGCTGCAGCTAAGTCACGGAAATTGTTGGCTTTCTCCCGCATGCTGGAGAGCACGGTGGGGGAGAAGTTCCACGGCACATCATTCTGAGCTGTAAGCTCAGCTGAATCCAGGTACTTTGCCATTTCTTCCAGACATGGGTCATCAATCTCCAGGGAGGTGAAGACATAGCAGAGGGCGTCATGGACATTAGCCTCAAGAATCTCTTTGTCCAACTCTGACTGACTCTGTACAAACTTCACATTGGTGTCAGCCATCATATCACCGATGGACTGCATCACTGTTACTTCTCGGACTTTGTTGTCCATCCACAGACTCAGTTTCACTTGACTGAAAGGTGATGTTTCTCTTTTCTGGAGGAGATCAATCAACTCCTTTTCCTCTTCTGAACCTACACGGATCAAGGGGAGTTTGGTCGAAAGAGAGCGCTGAAGAAACTCAACGTAGTAGCCACAGAGGTTATTGAATCTTAACAGCAAGCGGCCAAGATCAGGGAAGGTCTTGGAGACAAGCTCCGACTGAGCCTCATTGCAGTTAATCTGGAACTTCTTCAGATCTTCAATAACCTCTTCTGCTCTCCTTGCTAACTGAATGCTGATGTTCTTTGGAACCTCAGGAGCTTTGGGGTACAGGGTGACGAGAGGCAGCATCCACACCGTCAATGGAGCGAGACTATCTTTGCTTGCTCTCAGCAACTTAGGAAGGTTCACGTAGGTCTTCACAGCTTCTTCAAATGTGGCAGGGTTGCTCTCCAGAAGAACGTCACCGTAGAAGGTGCAGGAGAACTTGTTGGTCAAATTCTTCTCCTCCTCTGTCAGATCAATTTTAACTTCACCCTCAACATCAAATAAAGGGATCTTTTTCATCACTGCATTGATCTGACCCTGGATGTTCTGGACCGAACTGGACTCCAACTTCTCGCTGTCAAAGGCAAAGAAGGCATTGGCGCCGTAAACAATGCCAATGACAACATGTGTAGCGAGGTTCATATCAATGATTTTCTGCTGGTTTTCATCCAGCGGCCCCAAAGAGGTCAAGGACAACTGCGTGAAGACAGTGGAGCCCTGGTACTGGAATGTGGCCCTGCATTGATTCTTAAGCTTCTTGTAATCACTCAGGTATTTGGCAGAGCCACTGACTTCAATGAGACCTCCAAGAAAACTGGCCTTCAAAGACGCATTAACGTCCAACATGGAGGTCTTGGACTCAAGAGAGTCTGAAGCCAGGACTTGGAACTGGCTGCTGGGTTCTCCAGTCTCCACGGTGTTCTTATCCAGGACTTGTGGATCCCACAGTGACAAACCTGGTGAAGACATGAGCTCACACTTAGTTTGGTGCAGAGATGCATTATTAACTCATTTGTTATCTCAGGATTCATGATGTGTTTGTATGTTTGTCGCCTTCATTTCTTGTAATTCAATTATCAGCAATGCTTCTTCTGACGCCTTATTTTACTTTCAGTCATTGCTCAGTGATTTTTTTTGTGTTCTCACCTGGCACCAACTGTTCAGTCCGGGCGTCGTACAACATCCCTAAGGTGAAAGGTCGTCCCATTGCAGCCACTTTCATTGCAGTGTCTGAAGAAGCCATGATGCTGTCATGAATAGAAGAAAAAAACAGATTTATATAAAATAAATTCTGAGATATGCGCACACACAAATCAGTCCGAAAAAAAATAATATTCAAAACGCACAAAATGATACACACAGGTGGATGGCATAAACATATTCATAAAAAATACACTCCCTACATCCCATAAACACACACAAACCATCTGATTTTAGATAACACAGACATAGGAACAACTTGAAAAAATAATTCACAGACACAATCACGTGACAAACAGATTGAACACAATTCAAGACAGTTACCGAGAGATACTTTCGCATACACTTAAAAATGTTTGAAAGACATCAAATGTAAACTAAGAGCAACACAAAGAATGGACAATCGGAGGAGATTGACATGACATATACACACAAACCTGTTCATGTTGTGTAGGCGATCTTGAAGAAAACTGGTGGTAACTCAGAAAGTTGCTGCTTATTTATACCACTCGCCTCACAAAGTGTTGTTCAGTGGAAAAATGCCACCCCTATGTTTATGGGCCAACCCAGATAAATTTCAAATCCTGATTATTCCTGAAACGCTTTCCTAAGAAGTCCTTTTTTTTCATTACAATGATGTTATTGAGTAACCTGCCTGTTTATCAAGAATATTGTGTTGTTCTTTGATCTTAATCTTACACAGACACACAATGGGACTCAGATGTACAGTTGTGTCATCAATGTATTGCACCTCAGGTCCTACTTGAACTCAGATCCAGAATAAGAATCTCTGTCCACGCCAGAACCTGAACCTGAGATCACCTTTTACCAATCTTATGAAGAACTCACTGCTTTAATGGTACCATTGGCGGTCAAGTTGATGGTGGAGTTGGTGATGCCAATGCCCATGATTCAGGATTGTGAAAGCGATGACAACAATAATTAAGGTTGGGATACCAATGAAGTCGCCAGAATAGAAGTTTTAAAGTTAAGGGTTCCAGATAAGTGCAATGTTGCTACACTGGAATTTAATGATTACTTTGGTAACCCTTAAAACTATTTCTCTGCTTTTTAGTCCATTCATACCAGTTTTTCACAACATTTTTCCGATCCAACAGACTCATTCTTTCCACATATAAACTTACAGAGCGAAATAATACAGCACCACATGATGATCCTATTCCACGAGACTGCCATTTTACCCGTAGTACAGATAAATCCATTTCTTATTTTATTTTTTCCCTTATTTTTTTTTATTTTTTTTATTTTTTAAACCAACTGTTCGTCTCCCTCTCTATAAGAGACCTGTTATGCTTGAATACCTATATTATAATCCCTAACTTTATTTAAAAACTTATGATCTGAAAATCAAAAGCAAAAACGCCTCTTAACCCAATAGAAGTTACTAAGATAATTGACCAGAAAACTACGTTCACCTATAGAAAGCTGTTTTTACCCTTTTTAAAAAAACTCGAAGGACAATTACTGACCTACTCTTCCGCTTCCGGTAAGCCTTTGATCGGCTGCTAGAACGTGAGCTCTTGCAATAATTGCCAAACACAGTCGTTTTAACGACTACTTGTCCGGATATTATGCTCATATCACTAAAGATATGTCTCATATGCTCTTTTCAACATCAAAGAGTCGATGGAGGACTTCACTCACGACCGTTACCAACGTCCCGTGAATGTGTTTCCGGTTCCGCTTCTAATCGACTCGGACTCGGACTCGGGCGATTTCCACAAGCGATCGAGTAGGTCTGGAGTACAGGTCAGGATGAAACGCGCAGTCGCGATCGCTCGGAAGAACTCTGACGTCATCGGACGTCATCGATGTTTGATCGACGTTCCTCTCGCTGAAGAGTGTGACGACACGTCAGCGCTGCCGTCTGCCCAGACCTCAACGAAAGGTATGATTTTTTAATTTCCTCTCTTTAATTCGGCTTTTACAACCGAGTTGAACGTGAGTTGTAGCTGTCACCCATGTGACCGCTGCTGTTCTCTTCAAAAGATCCCGCTCTGCACGCCTGTCAGGACTTCTGAATGTTCGCACCATTACTAATAAATTCTTTATTCTTAATTATCTTTTCACAAGAGTTAATTTGGATTTATTATGTCTTTTTGAGACTTGGCAGAGAGAGGAAGAGTTTATTCATCTGAACGAACTCTGTCCAGTAGGGAGCGTTGTCCTGGGGAAGCCTTGCCTCTATGGTCGTGGGGGAGGTCTTTCTACAGTTTATAGGGAGAGTTGTTCTTGCAAAGTGATTCAGACACAGGAATTCACTTCTTTTGAGTCACAGATGATCTTGGTTGGTTCTACAAGACCTTTCTATTGCGTATCAATCTACCGCCCGCCTGGTCGTGCGGCGGTGTTCTTGAAAGACTTCAGTGACTTCTTATCTTCCATTATTCAAATGGGATCTGTTCTTATTCTTGGAGACTTTAATCTTCATGTTGATGACGTCACATCTTGCTCTGCTAAAGAACTTTTAACTTTAACAGAAGCCTTTAATTTTGTGCAACATGTTTCTGAACCAACTCATCAAAAAGGCCACATTTTAGACTTAGTTTTTACTCTTGGCCTGGACATCTCTAATGTATCTGTACATGATGTCCATCTGAGTGATCAGTCTCTTGTCTTGTTTAACCTGGACTTCATCCCTGAACCTAAGCCTTTGAAAGTTAGGTCTCAGAGGCGTGTTATCTCAGCTGATACTGCAGACAGTTTTTCTGCTATGTTTGACCCTCTTTCCTTTGATGACTGCCCAAACGTGGACAGTTTGATTCACTGTTTCACTACTCATTGTGTTGAAATACTGGATCAAGTGGCACCTGTTAAATCGAACTTAAAAATTCAGAAAAAACGGTGCCCTTGGACAAATGAAGATCTCCTGAGTCTGAAGAGACTTTGTCGAAAGACTGAGCGTCTCTGGAAGTAAGGTAAGGTAAAGTAAGGTACAACTTTATTGATCCCTCAGGAGGTCTCCTTTGGGAAATTGTTTTTTACCAATAGCCAGCAATTTTTCATAAACAATAAAAAATAATACATAAAAAATAAAATAAGAAGAACATAAAGAGGAAGAACAAGATGACACAATCTAAGTCTAAAGACAAAGACAAAGGACATAGGTCAAGGAAAGAAAAACAACAAAGACAAAGATACAGAGACTAACATGGAACAGAACATCCAGATACTTTCACTCCACTCCTGCCCCCGAACTCAGAATTGTACAATTTAATAGCCCGAGGGATGAATGAGTCCCTGAGTCTATTTGTTTTGCACCTGGGTAGGAGCATTCGTGCACTCATTCTGCTGCTCACTGATGACAGTGTTCAGAGGATGACTGTCATCATCCATGATGGACAGTAGTTTGTTCAATGATATCCTCTCAGCAACTGTCACCAGTGAGTCCAGCTTCATTCCAACCACAGAACCAGCCCTCCTGATCAACCTGTCCAACCTGTTGACACTCCTCTTGGACACATTTCCACCCCAACACACCACAGCATAGAACAGGACACTGGCCACCACAGACTGGTAGAACACGCAGAGGAGCTTCTTGCAGATGTTAAATGATCGAAGCCTCCTCAGAAAGTACAGTCTACTCTGAACCTTCTTATATACATGGTCTGTGTTGCAGGACCAGTCCAGTTTACTGTCCATCCACACACCGAGGTACTTATAGTTGTCCACTATCTCCACCTCGTCGCCTCTGATGGACACTGGACGTGGCTTTGTCCTGGACCTCCCGAAATCCAAGACCAGCTCCTTGGTTTTTGAGGTGTTCAGCTGCAAGTGGTTCCTCTCACTCCAGTCCACAAAGTCACGTATCAGACTCCTGTACTCGTCTTCGCTGTTGTCCCTGATGCATCCAACAAAGGCAGTGTCGTCAGCATACTTCTGGACGAGACTCAGCTCTGAGTTGTAGCAGAAGTCTGAAGTGTAGATGGTGAAGAGGAGAGGGGCCAGTACTGTCCCCTGAGGTGCTCCTGTACTGCACACCATAGTGTCAGACTTGATGTCCTTCAGCCTGACATACTGTGGTCGATCAGTAAGATAGTCCGTAATCCAGGAGACCAGACCAGGGTCCACATGCATCTTAGTCAGTTTGTCCTGCAGCAGAGTGGGTTGGATAGTGTTGAAGGCACTAGAAAAGTCCAGGAACAGGATTCTCACTGAACCGCTTCCTTTATCCAAGTGGGAGTAGGTCCGATGCAGGAGGTGAAGGATGGCATCTTCCACACCAACTGCTGGCTGGTAGGCAAACTGCAGGGGGTCTTGCGCGTGCTGGACTTGTGGCGTGAGATGTTTGAGGACCAGCCGCTCCAGTGTCTTCATCAGCTGCGAAGTCAGTGCCACCGGTCTGTAATCGTTCAGCACACTCGGTCGGATCTTTTTAGGGACTGGAACGATACAGGAAGTCTTCCACAGAGTTGGTACTTTCCCCAGCCGTAGACTGAGGTTGAAGACATGCTGGAGTGGCTCAGCTAGTTCAGCAGCGCAGGTCTTTAGCAGTCGAGCAGACACCTTATCAGGACCAGCAGCCTTCCCTGGACGAATCCTCCGAAGTACATCCTGTACCTGGAGTGAGGTGAAGCTGGGAAGTGGTTCTGTGGAGCTGGGGGGGGGCACAAGAAGGTGGGGCAGGTCCTGAGGCGGGCAGCAGTGAGGGTGAGGTGACCTGCTCAAACCTGTTGAAAAAGTTGTTCAGTCCATTTGCCTCATCCACCGTGTCCACTGCAGTCAGAGAGGCCTTGGTCTTGTGTCCAGTGATGGTTTTAACACCATCCCAGACCTCTCTTATTTCTTCTCGGCTCAGCTTCTCCTCCAACCTCCTCCTGTAGGTGTCCTTTGCCTCCTTCAAGCATCGCTTCACCTCCTGCTGATCTGACCTCATGGCGTCCCTGTCTCTGCTCCTGAATGCCACTTTCTTCCTGTTAAGGACATCCTTGACCTCCTTTGTTACCCATGGTTTATTATTAGGGTAACAGCGGACAGTCTTAGTAGGGGCGACAACGTCCAAGCAGAAATTTAAATAATCTGTTAGACAGTGTGTCTGTCCCTCGATGTCCTCACCATGAGACCTCAGCAGCACATCCCAGTCTGTTGTTTCAAAGCAGTCTCTGATGGCGTCCTCCACAGCTGGTGTCCACTTTCTGATTGTCTTAGTGGTCACAGTCTGTCTCTGCACCAGAGGAATGTACTGTGACTGAAGGTGGACCAGGTTGTGATCGGACCTTCCAAGTGGAGGAAGAGGTTTGGCTCTGTAGGCGTCCTTCAAGTTGGAATAAAGAAGGTCAATTGTCCTGTTATTCCTGGTGGGACAATCCACGGCCTGATGGAAAGTAGGCAGAGTAGAGTCCAGGTTGGCATGATTAAAGTCTCCAGAGATGATGATAAACGCGTAAGGATGTTGATTCTGAAGTCGAGCTGTCATTGTGTGGATCTTCTCACAGGCAGATGCAGCCGCAGCCTCGGAGGAATGTAGACACACAGCGCGATCACGTGACTGAACTCACGCGGTAGATAATATGGACGCATGCTTACAGCCAACAGTTCTAAATCTTGACAACAAGAGACTTTCTTTACAGTAACGTGTCCCGGGCTACACCAGCGTTTATTCACGTACATGATCAGACTTCCTCCTCTGCGCTTCCCACACGCGCGCGCGTCTCTGTCCGCTCTGACGGTGCTGAAACCAGGCAGCTCCACGTGTGAGTCCGGAGTCAGTTGAGTGAGCCACGTCTCCGTGAAGATCAACAAGCTGCTCTCTCTGTAGATCCGCTGGTTGTTGAGGGCAGACAGCTCGTCGATCTTATTCGTCAGTTGGTCTGTGACGTCTCCGATTGTCCGTTAGCTTAGCCTTTAGCCTCCTCCCTGCCCGACAGCCTCTGTAACGGCGCTGAAGTTCGATCGGGATCTTGTGGCGATCTCCAGCCCGTGCCATTGACTTCAGCGACAGTAGATCCTCTCTTGAGTAAACAAGACGATTCTTTCCATGTTCAAAAGTATCCATTTAAAAAGATTATAGTAAAAAATTAATAAAAAACAGAAAATTATAGAAATTGCTGCGGAGCTACTGGAAGAGGCAGTCGTCCTCGTCGGTGCCTCCACTAAACTTGAGATGCACAGACTTCACCTCAGGGATCTGATGTCTTCTTACAATGAGATGGTGGAAACTGCTAGATCTGGTTACATCAGAAAACTGGTAGCAGCAAATAAGAAAAACCCCAAAGTGTTGTTTGACACGATTAATTCTCTCGTGTCTCCTCCTCCTCAAATCACGCCTGTCTTCTGTGAAGCTGACAGCAATGCATTGTTGAGATTTTTCATTGACAAAATTAAATTGATCAAAGAGAAAATCTCTCCCCCTTTGTTTGGAACCCCTACTGTCTCTGAGCCCCTCTCCTCCTCTTGGTCTTCCTTCACTGCTGTATCTTTGGGTGATATTTCGGCACTAGTGAAGATGAAACCCTCCTCTTGCTCAGATGACGTCCTTCCTTGTAGACTTTTTATCAAAGTATTTGATGTAATTGGCCCCTGGGTTACCAATATGGTGAACCTCGGGGGTTTTCCCCAACGCATTTAAAGATGCCATTGTAGAGCCTCTGCTCAAAAAGCCAGGCTTAGACCCAACTGACCTCAGTAATTTCAGGCCTATTTCTAAGCTCCCTTTCTTGTCCAAGATCTTGGAGAAGGTGGTGTCTGAGCAGCTGTCTTTGTTCCTGGATCAGAGCGACATACATGAGAAGTTTCAGTCTGGCTTTCGTAAACATCACTCTACGGAGACGGCTTTATTGAAAGTGTCCAGTGACATCATGATGTCGGCTGACTTGGGTAAATTCACTGTTCTGGTTCTCTTGGATCTGTCCTCAGCCTTTGACACAAATGATCACCAGATCCTGCTGAAAAGACTGAGGGATGAAGTGGGACTGTCTGGGTCGGTGTTAGAATGGATCTCAGCATACCTTTCTGGACGCAGTTTTAGTGTATCTGCCAATCAAATGAGGTCTGAATCGGCAGATCTGTTGTTAGATTAATTTCAACTACTGAACATTCCTGAAACGCTTTCCCAAGAAGTCCTCTTTTTTTTCATTACAACGATGTTATTGAGTAACCTGCCTGTTCAAACACGTTAAACAGTTGTTTGCAGGTGAACCACAAATTCTAAGGACGGTCAGAGACGATCAGACAAAGCGATGATGATGTGAAGTTACTGATTAACAGTTTTATTCGCGTTAAACTTCATATAAAGATGTTTTAAAATTTAAATAATCCACTGGTCGCCTCTGTAAATGCAGTATTCTCGTTAATAAGCGTGTATGTAAAATCTAAACATTTACACCTACATCTGAACTCATTTACAAGTGTGATTCATGTCAGACATGTTTAAAATTAACAAATATAAACTGTTAGTATGAATTCATGTTTTCATTTGTTTTTGTTTTTTTCATCATCACAGAAAGGAGAAATTTAAGTCTTTTGCTTCATTTAAATATGATCGACATATTGAAATGGAGGCATGGAAAGGGATGAACCCGTCTGAATTCTTTGTTGATTTTGATGGACATAGAAAAGGGCTATAATTCGTGTCACGCACAGATTCTTACATCTGAATATTTTTTTGTGCACCATTTGAGTTAAGTCTGTTCTTACTTACGTTGATCAAATTTGATGAAAGTAGATCTTGTGGACTTGATCATTATAAAAGTAGCTGGCAAACCGAAAAAGTGTGGGCACCCCTGCTCTAAATCATTCCCGAAACCACAGAACAACTTCCTTGTATTTGAACTAATGATCCATGGAGTTTTTCACAATGTAATCAAGTAATTATTAACTTTCGATTCCAACGTAGCACACCTTTGCTTTTTTAATCATTTTAATTTTAATAATGTTTTACTAACACATCTTGAGTGGTCATGTGTGTTTGAATGTGTTGAATAGAAAGAAGGAAACAGAAGAAAGTGGATTATAATGGTTTTTATTGCATTGCACTGGAGTTCCAAACAAATCAAAGAGATAAATTCTACTTCATTAAATGTTCAATGTTGTTTAATCAACTGATCAATGACATCACAATCAACATCAATTGGCCAATAAGCCAGCAGACACTTCAAACGTCTGACGGAAAGATAATCGGATAATTATTGCAGAAGATCACAAATTCTATATTTTGCTTAAAAGCACAGCACTGTTAGCTAGGTAGCAGGGTAGCTAGCTAACGGTTGTTCAGTGGAAAAATGTCACTCCTATGTTTATAGTGCAACCCAACCCAGATTAATTTCAACTACTGAACATTCCTGAAACGCTTTCCCAAGAAGTCCTCCTTTTTTTCATTACAACGATGTTATTGAGTAACCTGCCTGTTCAAACACGTTAAACAGTTGTTTGCAGGTGAACCACAAATTCTAAGGACGGTCAGAGACGATCAGACAAAGCGATGATGATGTGAAGTTACTGATTAACAGTTTTATTCGCGTTAAACTTCATATAAAGATGTTTTAAAATTTAAATAATCCACTGGTCGCCTCTGTAAATGCAGTATTCTCGTTAATAAGCGTGTATGTAAAATCTAAACATTTACACCAACATCTGAACTCATTTACAAGTGTGATTCATGTCAGACATGTTTAAAATTAACAAATATAAACTGTTAGTATGAATTCATGTTTTCATTTGTTTTTGTTTTTTTCATCATCACAGAAAGGAGAAATTTAAGTCTTTTGCTTCATTTAAATATGATCGACATATTGAAATGGAGGCATGGAAAGGGATGAACCCGTCTGAATTCTTTGTTGATTTTGATGGACATAGAAAAGGGCTATAATTCGTGTCACGCACAGATTCTTACATCTGAATATTTTTTTGTGCACCATTTGAGTTAAGTCTGTTCTTACTTACGTTGATCAAATTTGATGAAAGTAGATCTTGTGGACTTGATCATTATAAAAGTAGCTGGCAAACCGAAAAAGTGTGGGCACCCCTGCTCCAAATCATTCCCGAAACCACAGAACAACTTCCTTGTATTTGAACTAATGATCCATGGAGTTTTTCACAATGTCATCAAGTAATTATTAACTTTCGATTCCAACGTAGCACACCTTTGCTTTTTTAATCATTTTAATTTTAATAATATATTTTACTAACACATCTTGAGTGGTCATGTGTGTTTGAATGTGTTGAATAGAAAGAAGGAAACAGAAGAAAGTGGATTATAATGGTTTTTATTGCATTGCACTGGAGTTCCAAACAAATCAAAGAGATCAATTCTACTTCATTATATGTTCCATGTTGTTTAATCAACTGATCAATGACATCACAATCAACATCAATTGGCCAATAAGCCAGCAGACACTTCAAACGTCTGACGGAAAGATAATCGGATAATTATTGCAGAAGATCACAAATTCTATATTTTGCTTGAAAGAACAGCACTGTAAGGTAGGTAGCAGGGTAGCTAGCTAACGGTGCTGACTCACTCAATTGGGCAGAAGTGAATGAAGCTCCGCTTATTTTTCAGGTAGCACCCTGGGTAAACTGGCGATATGAAGCTGTCTGAGAAAGTGTACAAGTGAGTCAGCTCAGTGGTGGAGGCCTTGTAGAAGCTCAGAGTACCACCTGGCCAGTCCAGAAACACACCCAATCGGTTGAGGCCAGTGGATGGAAGTTGTGTTTCAGTCCAATAGTTATCGTGGCCTGTGAATGACACAGCATGAGCAGTAACTTTCCCAAAACACCAGGAGTCAGGACTGTTTCCTAACCAGCTAGTGTAGTCAGTCTTCCTGTCAATCCTCTTGTAAGCAACCCCTACAGCGATATCATCCTCAACACCGTCACTCCACTCCACCTCCCAGTAGCAGCGACCAGTCATCCCTTTGGAGCAAATCACTTGTGGCACCAGGTCAAAGCGCTCTGGAAGATCCGGGTACGACTGATCTTCTCCATGTGTGGCTTTCTTATGGTCGTCGGACAAACGTATGGAATTGTTGGCTGTGTTCGGATCGAAGGTCAGGTCACCATCAGCGTCTGGTAAGAAGAAATGGTTGATAATGTTAGTTTTTCGTGAAGGCTCATGAAAACCACCTTTATAAAAGGGTCATCCAAAACACAAAGAGACTACTCACACCAAATCAGGTCCTGTTTGTTTGTGACCTTCTCTGGGTGGTCAGGAGGTGGAGGTCTGGAGAAGTCGTCAGACACCAGAGTACCACTCTGGTAGTGGTAGATGGTGGCGCCCTCATATTTGCTATTTGGCAAGGCAGTCATGAAGAACTTCACACCTCTGCTGTCCCTCAGAGCTGCAGCTAAGTCACGGAAATTGTTGGCTTTCACCCGCATGCTGGAGAGCACGGTGGGGGAGAAGTACCACGGCACATCATTCCGAGCTGTAGGCTCAGCTGAATCCAGATACTTTTCCATTTCTTCCAGACATGGGTCATCAATCTCCAGGGAGGTGAAGACATAGCAGAGGGCGTCATGGACATTGGCCTCAAGAATCTCTTTGTCCAACTCTGACTGACTCTCTATAATCTTCACGTTGGTGTCAGCCATCATATCAGCGATGGACTGCATCACTGTCACTTCTCGGACTTTGTTGTCCATCCACTGACTCAGTTTCACTTGACTGAAAGGTGATGTGTCTCTTTTCTGGAAGAGGTCTATCAACTCCTTTTCCTCTTCTGAACCTACACGGATCAAGGGGAGTTTGGTCGACAGAGAGCGCTGAAGAAACTCAACGTAGTAGCCACAGAGGTTATTGAATCTGAGCAGCAAGCGGCCAAGATCAGGGAAGGTCTTGGAGACAAGCTCCGACTGTGCCTCATTGCAGTTAATCTGGAACTTCTTCAGATCTTCAATAACCTCTTCTGCTTTCCTTGCCAACTGAATGCTGATATTCTTTGGAACCTCAGGAGCTTTGGGGTACAGGGTGACGAGAGGCAGCATCCACACCTTCAATGGAGCGACGCTATCTTTGCTTGCTCTCAGCAACTTAGGAAGGTTCACGTAGGTCTTCACAGCTTCTTCAAATGTGGCAGGGTTGCTCTCCAGAAGAACGTCACCGTAGAAGGTGCAGGAGAACTTTTTGGTCAAAATCTTCTCCTCCTCTGTCAGATCAATTTTAACTTCACCCTCAACATCAAATGAAGGGATCTTTTTCATCACTGCTTTGATCTGACCTTGGATGTTCTGGACCGAACTGGACTCCAACTTCTCGCTGTCAAAGGCAAAGAAACAATGCCAGTGACTACATGTGTAGCGAGGTTCATATCAATGATTTTCTGCTGGTTTTCATCCAGCGGCCCCAAAGAGGTCAAGGACAGCTGCCTGAAGACAGTGGAGCCCTGGTACTGGAATGTGGCCCTGCATTGATTCTTAAGCTTCTTGTAATCACTCAGGTATTTGGCAGAGCCACTGACTTCAATGAGACCTCCAAGAAAACTGGCCTTCAAAGACGCATTAACGTCCAACATGGAGGTCTTGGACTCAAGAGAGTCTGAAGCCAGGACTTGGAACTGGCTGCTGGGTTCTCCAGTCTCCACGGTGTTCTTATCCAGGACTTGTGGACCCCACAGTGACAAACCTGGTGAAGACATGAGCTCACACTGAGTTTGGTGCAGAGATGCATTATTAAGTCATTTGTTATCTCAGGATTCATGATGTGTTTGTATGTTTGTCGCCTTCATTTCTTGTAATTCAATTATCAGCAATGCTTCTTCTGACGCCTTATTTTACTTTCAGTCATTGCTGAGTGATTTTTTTTGTGTTCTCACCTGGCACCAACTGTTCAGTCCGGGCGTCGTACAACATCCCTAAGGTGAAAGGTCGTCCCATTGCAGCCACTTTCATTGCAGTGTCTGAAGAAGCCATGATGCTGTCATGAATAGAAGAAAAAAACAGATTTATATAAAATAAAATCTGAGATATGCGCACACACAAATCAGTCCGAAAAAAAATAATATTCAAAACGCACAAAATGATACACACAGGTGGATGGCATAAACATATTCATAAAAAATACACTCCCTACATCCCATAAACACACACAAACCATCTGATTTAAGATAACACAGACATAGGAACAACTTGAAAAAATAATTCACAGACACAATCACGTGACAAACAGATTGAACACAATTCAAGACAGTTACCGAGAGATACTTTCGCATACACTTAAAAATGTTTGAAAGACATCAAATGTAAACTAAGAGCAACACAAAGAATGGACAATCGGAGGAGATTGACATGACATATACACACAAACCTGTTCATGTTGTGTAGGCGATCTTGAAGAAAACTGGTGGTAACTCCGAAAGTTGCTGCTTATTTATACCACTCGCCTCACAAAGTGTTGTTCAGTGGAAAAATGCCACCCCTATGTTTATGGGCCAACCCAGATAAATTTCAACTGCTGAACATTCCTGAAACGCTTTCCTAAGAAGTCCTTTTTTTCATTACAATGATGTTATTGAGTAACCTGCCTGTTTATCAAGAATATTGTGTTGTTCTTTGATCTTAATCTTACACAGACACACAATGGGACTCAGATGTACAGTTGTGTCATCAATGTATTGCACCTCAGGTCCTACTTGAACTCAGATCCAGAATAAGAATCTCTGTCCACGCCAGAACCTGAACCTGAGATCACCTTTTACCAATCTTATGAAGAACTCACTGCTTTAATGGTACCATTGGCGGTCAAGCTGATGGTGGAGTTGGTGATGCCAATGCCCATGATTCAGGATTGTGAAAGCGATGACAACAATAATTAAGGTTGGGATACCAATGAAGTCGCCAGAATAGAAGTTTTAAAGTTAAGGGTTCCAGATAAGTGCAATGTTGCTACACTGGAATTCAATGATTACTTTGGTAACCCTTAAAACTATTTCTCTGCTTTTTAGCCCATTCATACCAGTTTTTCACAACATTTTTCCGATCCAACAGACTCATTCTTTCCACATATAAACTTACAGAGCGAAATAATACAGCACCACATGATGATCCTATTCCACGAGACTGCCATTTTACCCGTAGTACAGATAAATCCATTTCTTATTTTATTTTTTCCCTTATTTATTTTTTATTTTTTTATTTTTTAAACCAACTGTTCGTCTCCCTCTCTATAAGAGACCTGTTATGCTTGAATACCTATATTATAATCCCTAACTTTATTTAAAAACTTATGATCTGAAAATCAAAAGCAAAAACGCCTCTTAACCCAATAGAAGTTACTAAGATAATTGACCAGAAAACTACGTTCACCTATAGAAAGCTGTTTTTACCCTTTTTAAAAAAACTCGAAGGACAATTACTGACCTACTCTTCCGCTTCCGGTAAGCCTTTGATCGGCTGCTAGAACGTGAGCTCTTGCAATAATTGCCAAACACAGTCGTTTTAACGACTACTTGTCCGGATATTATGCTCATATCACTAAAGATATGTCTCATATGCTCTTTTCAACATCAGAGAGTCGATGGAGGACTTCACTCACGACCGTTACCAACGTCCCGTGAATGTGTTTCCGGTTCCGCTTCTAATCGACTCGGACTTGGACTCGGGCGATTTCCACAAGCGATCGAGTAGGTCTGGAGTACAGGTCAGGATGAAACGCGCAGTCGCGATCGCTCGGAAGAACTCTGACGTCATCGGACGTCATCGATGTTTGATCGACGTTCCTCTCGCTGAAGAGTGTGACGACACGTCAGCGCTGCCGTCTGCCCAGACCTCAACGAAAGGTAAGATTTTTTAATTTCCTCTCTTTAATTCGGCTTTTACAACCGAGTTGAACGTGAGTTGTAGCTGTCACCCATCCCGCTCTGCACGCCTGTCAGTGACACGGCGTCATCAGTGACGTCATCGGTGCTAAATGTAGGACTTCTGAATGTTCGCACCATTACTAATAAATTCTTTATTCTTAATTATCTTTTCACAAGAGTTAATTTGGATTTATTATGTCTTTCTGAGACTTGGCAGAGAGAGGAAGAGTTTATTCATCTGAACGAACTCTGTCCAGTAGGGAGCGTTGTCCTGGGGAAGCCTCGCCTCTATGGTCGTGGGGGAGGTCTTGCTACAGTTTATAGGGAGAGTTGTTCTTGCAAAGTGATTCAGACACAGGAATTCACTTCTTTTGAGTCTCAGATGATCTTGGTTGGTTCTACAAGACCTTTCTATTGCGTATCAATCTACCGCCCGCCTGGTCGTGCGGCGGTGTTCTTGAAAGACTTCAGTGACTTCTTATCTTCCATTATTCAAATGGGATCTGTTCTTATTCTTGGAGACTTTAATCTTCATGTTGATGACGTCACATCTTGCTCTGCTAAAGAACTTTTAACTTTAACAGAAGCCTTTAATTTTGTGCAACATGTTTCTGAACCAACTCATCAAAAAGGCCACATTTTAGACTTAGTTTTTACTCTTGGCCTGGACATCTCTAATGTATCTGTAAATGATGTCCATCTGAGTGATCAGTCTCTTGTCTTGTTTAACCTGGACTTCATCCCTGAACCTAAGCCTTTGAAAGTTAGGTCTCAGAGGCGTGTTATCTCAGCTGATACTGCAGACAGTTTTTCTGCTATGTTTGACCCTCTTTCCTTTGATGACTGCCCAAACGTGGACAGTTTGATTCACTGTTTCACTACTCATTGTGTTGAAATACTGGATCAAGTGGCACCTGTTAAATCGAACTTAAAAATTCAGAAAAAACGGTGCCCTTGGACAAATGAAGATCTCCTGAGTCTGAAGAGACTTTGTCGAAAGACTGAGCGTCTCTGGAAGTAAGGTAAGGTAAGGTAAGGTAAAACTTTATTGATCCCTCAGGAGGTCTCCTTTGGGAAATTGTTTTTTACCAATAGCCAGCAATTTTTCATAAACAATAAAAAATAATACATAAAAAATAAAATAAGAAGAACATAAAGAGGAAGAACAAGATGACACAATCTAAGTCTAAAGACAAAGACAAAGGACATAGGTCAAGGAAAGAAAAACAACAAAGACAAAGATACAGAGACTAACATGGAACAGAACATCCAGATACTTTCACTCCACTCCTGCCCCCGAACTCAGAATTGTACAATTTAATAGCCCGAGGGATGAATGAGTCCCTGAGTCTATTTGTTTTGCACCTGGGTAGGAGCATTCGTGCACTCATTCTGCTTCTCTGCTCACTGATGACAGTGTTCAGAGGATGACTGTCATCATCCATGATGGACAGTAGTTTGTTCAATGATATCCTCTCAGCAACTGTCACCAGTGAGTCCAGCTTCATTCCAACCACAGAGCCAGCCCTCCTGATCAACCTGTCCAACCTGTTGACACTCCTCTTGGACACATTTCCACCCCAACACACCACAGCATAGAACAGGACACTGGCCACCACAGACTGGTAGAACATGCAGAGGAGCTTCTTGCAGATGTTAAATGATCGAAGCCTCCTCAGAAAGTACAGTCTACTCTGAACCTTCTTATATACATGGTCTGTGTTGCAGGACCAGTCCAGTTTACTGTCCATCCACACACCGAGGTACTTATAGTTGTCCACTATCTCCACCTCGTCGCCTCTGATGGACACTGGACGTGGCTTTGTCCTGGACCTCCCGAAATCCAAGACCAGCTCCTTGGTTTTTGAGGTGTTCAGCTGCAAGTGGTTCCTCTCACTCCAGTCCACAAAGTCACGTATCAGACTCCTGTACTCGTCTTCGCTGTTGTCCCTGATGCATCCAACAATGGCAGTGTCGTCAGCATACTTCTGGACGAGACTCAGCTCTGAGTTGTAGCAGAAGTCTGAAGTGTAGATGGTGAAGAGGAGAGGGGCCAGTACTGTCCCCTGAGGTGCTCCTGTACTGCACACCATAGTGTCAGACTTGATGTCCTTCAGCCTGACATACTGTGGTCGATCAGTAAGATAGTCCGTAATCCAGGAGACCAGACCAGGGTCCACATGCATCTTAGTCAGTTTGTCCTGCAGCAGAGTGGGTTGGATAGTGTTGAAGGCACTAGAAAAGTCCAGGAACAGGATTCTCACTGAACCGCTTCCTTTATCCAAGTGGGAGTAGGTCCGATGCAGGAGGTGAAGGATGGCATCTTCGACAACAACTGCTGGCTGGTAGGCAAACTGCAGGGGGTCTTGCGCATGCTGGACTTGTGGCGTGAGATGTTTGAGGACCAGCCGCTCCAGTGTCTTCATCAGCTGCGAAGTCAGTGCCACCGGTCTGTAATCGTTCAGCACACTCGGTCGGATCTTTTTAGGGACTGGAACGATACAGGAAGTCTTCCACAGAGTTGGTACTTTCCCCAGCCGTAGACTGAGGTTGAAGACATGCTGGAGTGGCTCAGCTAGTTCAGCAGCGCAGGTCTTTAGCAGTCGAGCAGACACCTTATCAGGACCAGCAGCCATCCCTGGACGAATCCTCCGAAGTACATCCTGTACCTGGAGTGAGGTGAAGCTAGGAAGTGGTTCTGTGGAGCTGGGGGGGGCACAAGAAGGTGGGGCAGGTCCTGAGGTGGGCAGCAGTGAGGGTGAGGTGACCTGCTCAAACCTGTTGAAAAAGTTGTTCAGTCCATTTGCCTCATCCACCGTGTCCACTGCAGTCAGAGAGGCCTTGGTCTTGTGTCCAGTGATGGTTTTAACACCATCCCAGACCTCTCTTATTTCTTCTCGGCTCAGCTTCTCCTCCAACCTCCTCCTGTAGGTGTCCTTTGCCTCCTTCAAGCATCGCTTCACCTCCTGCTGAGCTGACCTCATGGCGTCCCTGTCTCTGCTCCTGAATGCCACTTTCTTCCTGTTAAGGACATCCTTGACCTCCTTTGTTACCCACGGTTTATTATTAGGGTAACAGCGGACAGTCTTAGTAGGGGCGACAACGTCCAAGCAGAAATTTAAATAATCTGTTAGACAGTGTGTCTGTCCCTCGATGTCCTCACCATGAGACCTCAGCAGCACATCCCAGTCTGTTGTTTCAAAGCAGTCTCTGATGGCGTCCTCCACAGCTGGTGTCCACTTTCTGATTGTCTTAGTGGTCACAGTCTGTCTCTGCACCAGAGGAATGTACTGTGACTGAAGGTGGACCAGGTTGTGATCGGACCTTCCAAGTGGAGGAAGAGGTTTGGCTCTGTAGGCGTCCTTCAAGTTGGAATAAAGAAGGTCAATTGTCCTGTTATTCCTGGTGGGACAATCCACGGCCTGATGGAAAGTAGGCAGAGTAGAGTCCAGGTTGGCATGATTAAAGTCTCCAGAGATGATGATAAACGCGTCAGGATGTTGATTCTGAAGTCGAGCTGTCATTGTGTGGATCTTCTCACAGGCAGATGCAGCCGCAGCGCTCGGAGGAATGTAGACACACAGCGCGATCACGTGACTGAACTCACGCGGTAGATAATATGGACGCATGCTGACAGGCAACAGTTCTAAATCTTGACAACAAGAGACTTTCTTTACAGTAACGTGTCCCGGGCTACACCAGCGTTTATTCACGTACATGATCAGACCTCCTCCTCTGCGCTTCCCACACGCGCGCGCGTCTCTGTCCGCTCTGACGGTGCTGAAACCAGGCAGCTCCACGTGTGAGTCCGGAGTCAGTTGAGTGAGCCACGTCTCCGTGAAGATCAACAAGCTGCTCTCTCTGTAGATCCGCTGGTTGTTGAGGGCAGACAGCTCGTCGATCTTATTCGTCAGTGAATTGACGTTCCCCATCGTGATTGTTGGGATCGTTGGTCTGTGACGTCTCCGATTGTCCGTTAGCTTAGCCTTTAGCCTCCTCCCTGCCCGACAGCCTCTGTAACGGCGCTGAAGTTCGATCGGGATCTTGTGGCGATCTCCAGCCCGTGCCATTGACTTCAGCGACAGTAGATCCTCTCTTGAGTAAACAAGACGATTCTTTCCATGTTCAAAAGTATCCATTTAAAAAGATTATAGTAAAAAATTAATAAAAAACAGAAAATTATAGAAATTGCTGCGGAGCTACTGGAAGAGGCAGTCGTCCTCGTCGGCGCCTCCACTAAACTTGAGATGCACAGACTTCACCTCAGGGATCTGATGTCTTCTTACAATGAGATGGTGGAAACTGCTAGATCTGGTTACATCAGAAAACTGGTAGCAGCAAATAAGAAAAACCCCAAAGTGTTGTTTGACATGATTAATTCTCTCGTGTCTCCTCCTCCTCAAATCACGCCTGTCTTCTGTGAAGCTGACAGCAATGCATTGTTGAGATTTTTCATTGACAAAATTAAATTGATCAAAGAGAAAATCTCTCCCCCTTTGTTTGGAACCCCTACTGTCTCTGAGCCCCTCTCCTCCTCTTGGTCTTCCTTCACTGCTGTATCTTTGGGTGATATTTCGGCACTAGTGAAGATGAAACCCTCCTCTTGCTCAGATGACGTCCTTCCTTGTAGACTTTTTATCAAAGTATTTGATGTAATTGGCCCCTGGGTTACCAATATGGTGAACCTCGGGGGTTTTCCCCAACGCATTTAAAGATGCCATTGTAGAGCCTCTGCTCAAAAAGCCAGGCTTAGACCCAACTGACCTCAGTAATTTCAGGCCTATTTCTAAGCTCCCTTTCTTGTCCAAGATCTTGGAGAAGGTGGTGTCTGAGCAGCTGTCTTTGTTCCTGGATCAGAGCGACATACATGAGAAGTTTCAGTCTGGCTTTCGTAAACATCACTCTACGGAGACGGCTTTATTGAAAGTGTCCAGTGACATCATGATGTCGGCTGACTTGGGTAAATTCACTGTTCTGGTTCTCTTGGATCTGTCCTCAGCCTTTGACACAAATGATCACCAGATCCTGCTGAAAAGACTGAGGGATGAAGTGGGACTGTCTGGGTCGGTGTTAGAATGGATCTCAGCATACCTTTCTGGACGCAGTTTTAGTGTATCTGCCAATCAAATGAGGTCTGAATCGGCAGATCTGTTGTTAGATTAATTTCAACTACTGAACATTCCTGAAACGCTTTCCCAAGAAGTCCTCTTTTTTTTCATTACAACGATGTTATTGAGTAACCTGCCTGTTCAAACACGTTAAACAGTTGTTTGCAGGTGAACCACAAATTCTAAGGACGGTCAGAGACGATCAGACAAAGCGATGATGATGTGAAGTTACTGATTAACAGTTTTATTCGCGTTAAACTTCATATAAAGATGTTTTAAAATTTAAATAATCCACTGGTCGCCTCTGTAAATGCAGTATTCTCGTTAATAAGCGTGTATGTAAAATCTAAACATTTACACCAACATCTGAACTCATTTACAAGTGTGATTCATGTCAGACATGTTTAAAATTAACAAATATAAACTGTTAGTATGAATTCATGTTTTCATTTGTTTTTGTTTTTTTCATCATCACAGAAAGGAGAAATTTAAGTCTTTTGCTTCATTTAAATATGATCGACATATTGAAATGGAGGCATGGAAAGGGATGAACCCGTCTGAATTCTTTGTTGATTTTGATGGACATAGAAAAGGGCTATAATTCGTGTCACGCACAGATTCTTACATCTGAATATTTTTTTGTGCACCATTTGAGTTAAGTCTGTTCTTACTTACGTTGATCAAATTTGATGAAAGTAGATCTTGTGGACTTGATCATTATAAAAGTAGCTGGCAAACCGAAAAAGTGTGGGCACCCCTGCTCCAAATCATTCCCGAAACCACAGAACAACTTCCTTGTATTTGAACTAATGATCCATGGAGTTTTTCACAATGTCATCAAGTAATTATTAACTTTCGATTCCAACGTAGCACACCTTTGCTTTTTTAATCATTTTAATTTTAATAATATATTTTACTAACACATCTTGAGTGGTCATGTGTGTTTGAATGTGTTGAATAGAAAGAAGGAAACAGAAGAAAGTGGATTATAATGGTTTTTATTGCATTGCACTGGAGTTCCAAACAAATCAAAGAGATCAATTCTACTTCATTATATGTTCCATGTTGTTTAATCAACTGATCAATGACATCACAATCAACATCAATTGGCCAATAAGCCAGCAGACACTTCAAACGTCTGACGGAAAGATAATCGGATAATTATTGCAGAAGATCACAAATTCTATATTTTGCTTGAAAGAACAGCACTGTAAGGTAGGTAGCAGGGTAGCTAGCTAACGGTGCTGACTCACTCAATTGGGCAGAAGTGAATGAAGCTCCGCTTATTTTTCAGGTAGCACCCTGGGTAAACTGGCGATATGAAGCTGTCTGAGAAAGTGTACAAGTGAGTCAGCTCAGTGGTGGAGGCCTTGTAGAAGCTCAGAGTACCACCTGGCCAGTCCAGAAACACACCCAATCGGTTGAGGCCAGTGGATGGAAGTTGTGTTTCAGTCCAATAGTTATCGTGGCCTGTGAATGACACAGCATGAGCAGTAACTTTCCCAAAACACCAGGAGTCAGGACTGTTTCCTAACCAGCTAGTGTAGTCAGTCTTCCTGTCAATCCTCTTGTAAGCAACCCCTACAGCGATATCATCCTCAACACCGTCACTCCACTCCACCTCCCAGTAGCAGCGACCAGTCATCCCTTTGGAGCAAATCACTTGTGGCACCAGGTCAAAGCGCTCTGGAAGATCCGGGTACGACTGATCTTCTCCATGTGTGGCTTTCTTATGGTCGTCGGACAAACGTATGGAATTGTTGGCTGTGTTCGGATCGAAGGTCAGGTCACCATCAGCGTCTGGTAAGAAGAAATGGTTGATAATGTTAGTTTTTCGTGAAGGCTCATGAAAACCACCTTTATAAAAGGGTCATCCAAAACACAAAGAGACTACTCACACCAAATCAGGTCCTGTTTGTTTGTGACCTTCTCTGGGTGGTCAGGAGGTGGAGGTCTGGAGAAGTCGTCAGACACCAGAGTACCACTCTGGTAGTGGTAGATGGTGGCGCCCTCGTATTTGCTATTTGGCAAGGCAGTCATGAAGAACTTCACACCTCTGCTGTCCCTCAGAGCTGCAGCTAAGTCACGGAAATTGTTGGCTTTCACCCGCATGCTGGAGAGCACGGTGGGGGAGAAGTACCACGGCACATCATTCCGAGCTGTAGGCTCAGCTGAATCCAGATACTTTTCCATTTCTTCCAGACATGGGTCATCAATCTCCAGGGAGGTGAAGACATAGCAGAGGGCGTCATGGACATTGGCCTCAAGAATCTCTTTGTCCAACTCTGACTGACTCTCTACAAGCTTCACGTTGGTGTCAGCCATCATATCAGCGATGGACTGCATCACTGTCACTTCTCGGACTTTGTTGTCCATCCACTGACTCAGTTTCACTTGACTGAAAGGTGATGTGTCTCTTTTCTGGAAGAGGTCTATCAACTCCTTTTCCTCTTCTGAACCTACACGGATCAAGGGGAGTTTGGTCGACAGAGAGCGCTGAAGAAACTCAACGTAGTAGCCACAGAGGTTATTGAATCTGAGCAGCAAGCGGCCAAGATCAGGGAAGGTCTTGGAGACAAGCTCCGACTGTGCCTCATTGCAGTTAATCTGGAACTTCTTCAGATCTTCAATAACCTCTTCTGCTTTCCTTGCCAACTGAATGCTGATATTCTTTGGAACCTCAGGAGCTTTGGGGTACAGGGTGACGAGAGGCAGCATCCACACCTTCAATGGAGCGACGCTATCTTTGCTTGCTCTCAGCAACTTAGGAAGGTTCACGTAGGTCTTCACAGCTTCTTCAAATGTGGCAGGGTTGCTCTCCAGAAAAACGTCACCGTAGAAGGTGCAGGAGAACTTGTTAGTCAAATTCTTCTCCTCCTCTGTCAGATCAATTTTAACTTCACCCTCAACATCAAATGAAGGGATCTTTTTCATCACTGCTTTGATCTGACCCTGGATGTTCTGGACCGAACTAGACTCCAACTTCTCGCTGTCAAAGGCAAAGAAGGCGTTGGCGCCGTAAACAATGCCAGTGACCACATGTGTAGCGAGGTTCATATCAATGATTTTCAGCTGGTTTTCATCCAGCGGCCCCAAAGAGGTCAAGGACAGCTGCCTGAAGACAGTGGAGCCCTGGTACTGGAATGTGGCCCTGCATTGATTCTTAAGCTTCTTGTAATCACTCAGGTATTTGGCAGAGCCACTGACTTCAATGAGACCTCCAAGAAAACTGGCCTTCAAAGACGCATTAACGTCCAACATGGAGGTCTTGGACTCAAGAGAGTCTGAAGCCAGGACTTGGAACTGGCTGCTGGGTTCTCCAGTCTCCACGGTGTTCTTATCCAGGACTTGTGGACCCCACAGTGACAAACCTGGTGAAGACATGAGCTCACACTGAGTTTGGTGCAGAGATGCATTATTAACTCATTTGTTATCTCAGGATTCAAGATGTGTTTGTATGTTTGTCGCCTTCATTTCTTGTAATTCAATTATCAGCAATGCTTCTTCTGACGCCTAATTTTACTTTCATTAATTGCTCAGTGATTCCTTTTGTGTTCTCACCTGGCACCAACTGTTCAGTCCGGGCGTCGTACAACATCCCTAAGGTGAAAGGTCGTCCCATTGCGGCCTCATTCATTGAAGTGTCTGAAGAAGCCATGATGCTGTCATGAATAGAAGAAAAAAACAGATTTATATAAAATAAAATCTGAGATATGCGCACACACAAATCAGTCTGAAAAAAATAATATTCAAAACGCACAAAATGATACACACAGGTGGATGGCATAAACATAAAAAATACACTATGACTCCCTACATCTGAGAGACAGACACAAACCATCTGATTTAAGATAACACAGACATAGGAACAACTTAAAAATAATAATTCACGGACACAATCACGTGACAAACAGATTGAACACAATTCAAGACAGTTACCGAGAGATACTTTCGCATACACTTAAAAATGTTTGAAAGACATCAAATGTAAACCAAGAGCAACACAAAGAATGGACAATCGAAGGAGATTGACATGACATATACACACAAACCTGTTCATGTTGTGTAGGCGATCTTGAAGAAAACTGGTGGTAACTCCGAAAGTTGCTGCTTATTTATACCACTCGCCTCACAAAGTGTTGTTCAGTGGAAAAATGCCACCCCTATGTTTATGGTGCAACCCACCTACAGTAGATAATAAACTGATGAACAGTCCTGAAACGCTTTCCTAAGAAGTCCTTTTTTAATTTTTTTATTACAACAACGTTAATGAGTAACCTGCCATTTTATCAAGAATATTGTGTTGTTCTTTGATCTTAATCTTACACAGACACACAATGGGACTCATATTTACAGATGTGTCATCAATGTATTGTACCTCAGGTTGTTCTTGGACTCAGATCCAGAATAAGAATCTCTGTCCACGCCAGAACCTGAACCTGAGATCGACTTTTACCAATCTTATGAAGAACGCACTGCTTTAATGTTACCATTGGTGGTCAAGCTGATGGTGAAGTTGGTGATGCCAATGCCCATGATTCAGGATTGTGAAAGCGATGACAACAATAATTAAGGTTGGGATACAAAAGAAGACGCCGGAATAGAAGTTTTAAAGTTAAGTGTTCCAGATAAGTGCAATGTTGCTACACTGGAATTTAATGATTACTGTGTTAACCCTCCAAATCGTTCCCGAAACCACAGAACAACTTCCTTGTACTAGTACTAATGATCAATGGAGTTTTTCACAATGTCATCAAGTAATTATTAATTTTTGAAGGCAAGTCTTCACTTCGGTCAGGATACCCCAACATAAATTGTCACCTCGCTGTTCCCATTAAAGTATCAATATTTCAATTTAAAAGTCAAATAATGACTGAATTTAATCATTTTGTTGATGGTAATGATGATGAGGATGAAGATAACAATGTCAGTGGTGATGGTGATAATGATGTTAAAAACAACATCAGAGAGACAAAGTAAGAGAGAAGGAAACACAGATGCTGTGTTAGTTTTATCAATAGATTTTCTTTCTCAAAACGTTAAAAGATTGAATTAATGATTCCTAATATGTTTTTGTAAAACATCTTGAGTGGTCAGGTTTGTTTGAATGTGTTGTATAGAAAGAAGGAAACAGTAGAAAGTGGATTATAATGTTTTTTATTGCAATGCACTGGAGTTCCAAACAAATCATAGAGATCAATTCTACTTCATTAAATGTTCAATGTTGTTTAATCAACTGATCAATGACATCACAATCAACATCAATTGGACAATAAGCCAGCAGACATTTCAAACGTCTGACGGAAAGCTAATCGGATAATTATTGCAAAAGATCACAACTTCTATATTTTGCTTAATAGCACAGCACTCTTAGCTAGCTAGCAGGGTAGCTATCAAACGGTGCTGACTCACTCAATTGGGCAGAAGTGAATGAAGCTTTGCTTATTTACCAGGAAGCACCCTGGGTAAACTGGAGCTATGAAACTGTCTGAGAAAGTGTACAAGTGAGTCAGCTCAGTGGTGGAGGCCTTGTAGAAGCTCAGAGTACCACCTGGCCAGTTCAGAAACACACCCAATCGGGTGAGGCCAGTGGGTGGAAGTGGTGTTTCAGTCCACTGGTCATTGTGGCCTTTCATTGACACAGCACGAGCAGAAATTTCCCCAAAACACCAAGAGTAAGGATTTTTTCCTAACCAGCTAGTGGTGTCGTTCTTCCGGTAAATCCTCTTGTAAGCAACTCCTACAGCCATATTATCCTCAACACCGTCACTCCACTCCACCTCCCAGTAGCAGCGACCAGTCATCCCTTTGGAGCAAATCACTTGTTGCGCCGGGTCAAAGCGCTCTGGAAGATCCGGGTACGACTGATCTTCTCCATGTGTGGCTTTCTTATGGTCGTCAGACAAACTTATGGAATTGTTGGCTGTGTTCGGATCGAAGGTCAGGTCACCATCAGCGTCTGGTAAGAAGAAATGGTTGATAATGTTAGTTTTTCGTGAAGGCTCATGAGAACCACCTTTATAAAAGGGTCATCCAAAACACAAAGAGACTACTCACACCAAATCAGGTCCTGTTTGTTTGTGACCTTCTCTGGGTGGTCAGGAGGTGGAGGCCTGGAGAAGTCGTCAGACACCAGAGTACCACTCTGGTAGTGGTAGATTGTGGCGCCCTCGTATTTGCTATTTGGCAAGGCAGTCATGAAGAACTTCACACCTCTGCTGTCCCTCAGAGCTGCAGCTAAGTCACGGAAATTGTTGGCTTTCTCCCGCATGCTGGAGAGCACGGTGGGGGAGAAGTACCACGGCACATCATTCTGAGCTGTAAGCTCAGCTGAATCCAGGTACTTTGCCATTTCTTCCAGACATGGGTCATCAATCTCCAGGGAGGTGAAGACATAGCAGAGGGCGTCATGGACATTAGCCTCAAGAATCTCTTTGTCCAACTCTGACTGACTCTGTACAAACTTCACGTTGGTGTCAGCCATCATATCAGCGATGGACTGCATCACTGTTACTTCTCGGACTTTGTTGTCCATCCACTGACTCAGTTTCACTTGACTGAAAGGTGATGTTTCTCTTTTCTGGAAGAGATCAATCAACTCCTTTTCCTCTTCTGAACCTACACGGATCAAGGGGAGTTCGGTCGAAAGAGAGCGCTGAAGAAACTCAACGTAGTAGCCACAGAGGTTATTGAATCTTAAGAGCAAGCGGCCAAGATCAGGGAAGGTCTTGGAGACAAGCTCCGACTGAGCCTCATTGCAGTTAATCTGGAACTTCTTCAGATCTTCAATAACCTCTTCTGCTCTCCTTGCTAACTGAATGCTGATGTTCTTTGGAACCTCAGGAGCTTTGGGGTACAGGGTGACGAGAGGCAGCATCCACACCGTCAATGGAGCGACGCTATCTTTGCTTGCTCTCAGCAACTTAGGAAGGTTCACGTAGGTCTTCACAGCTTCTTCAAATGTGGCAGGGTTGCTCTCCAGAAGAACGTCACCGTAGAAGGTGCAGGAGAACTTGTTGGTCAAATTCTTCTCCTCCTCTGTCAGATCAATTTTAACTTCACCCTCAACATCAAATAAAGGGATCTTTTTCATCACTGCATTGATCTGACCCTGGATGTTCTGGACCGAACTGGACTCCAACTTCTCGCTGTCAAAGGCAAAGAAGGCATTGGCGCCGTAAACAATGCCAATGACAACATGTGTAGCGAGGTTCATATCAATGATTTTCTGCTGGTTTTCATCCAGCGGCCCCAAAGAGGTCAAGGACAACTGCCTGAAGACAGTGGAGCCCTGGTACTGGAATGTGGCCCTGCATTGATTCCTAAGCTTCTTGTAATCACTCAGGTATTTGGCAGAGCCACTGACTTCAATGAGACCTCCAAGAAAACTGGCCTTCAAAGACGCATTAACGTCCAACATGGAGGTCTTGGACTCAAGAGAGTCTGAAGCCAGGACTTGGAACTGGCTGCTGGGTTCTCCAGTCTCCACGGTGTTCTTATCCAGGACTTGTGGATCCCACAGTGACAAACCTGGTGAAGACATGAGCTCACACTGAGTTTGGTGCAGAGATGCATTATTAACTCATTTGTTATCTCAGGATTCATGATGTGTTTGTATGTTTGTCGCCTTCATGTCATTGCTCAGTGATTTTTTTTGTGTTCTCACCTGGCACCACCTGTTCAGTCTGGGCGTCGTACAACATCCCTAAGGTGAAAGGTCGTCCCATTGCAGCCACTTTCATTGCAGTGTCTGAAGAAGCCATGATGCTGAAACAACAAGTGTTACACACAGGATAAACATGCACATAAACACCAAACACATGCACTCACACATAATGCATACACATATAAACACACACACCTTTATTTGTTGAGTTGTGTATTGGTTTCAGGAGCAGCTGAAACTTTCAGATGTAAAAAGTTTTGCTGAAAATTTAAGTGACATTTTCCTGAACATTTCTTTTCCTTGACTTCTGGAACACATGATTTTAATCCAACACCCAGGGACATTGATTTAGAACCAGACTATTATAAGAAATGTTGTGTCTTGAAAAATAAACAAAGTGAATTATACAGTTATAAATTATTGTCGATGTGTTTTATTGATTTTTCTTTTGTGGAAATCTGTGATTTTTAGAAACTGTAGAGAATGATGTTGGAGCATTTAAAATCACCTCACTGTTAGATTAAAATTATTATATACTATACTAATACGCCATACTTAAATTAATGCTAAAAGATAATCAAAATATAAAGTATAAATTACTCGCTTGATCTAAGAGCGGGTACGTGACTACACACTCACAATCAACATTTCACTCCAGACTGATTCACACTAGTTCAAGGCAAGCTTGGATCAGAATTAGAGATACGACACCGGTAATTTAAAACATCTGTTTATCTGCAAATCACACCTTAAATCGTAGAACAAAGAACGAAGCAAGACACACAAGGAAAGGGGGTTAAAAGACGGAAACCCCCACCCGAGAACATTTGAATGATTAGATTATAAGAAAACAAATTAGGAAGTCTCTCAATAGGGGATCGGGACACATGGAACTTGAAAGGACCATTTGGCCGGAAAGAGACGGCCTCCCGGACGGGAAAATCGCCAGTACAGTCGCCGGGACAAAGTGTGTCCGGTCGCGATCGTAAAGCTTGTATTTTGTTTTACTTGGAGCGGCGAAAAAACAACCAGTGACACACTCTTGATTGTTCATCTCTCTCCACGAAGCGAAGTATAAGACCCGGGATGGATGTGATGTCGTGTTGGAGCGACGGAAGCGACTCCGTGCTTTGATCGTTTTATCACACAATATTTGGGTGTAAAAATAAAACCATACTACCGCACAAACACATGCCGAAAAACCCACTCATGAACACAAAGAGAGTCTCACAATGCTGGACAGACGGGCACATGAATTAAAAAGACACAAACACACATTTTGCTCTTCAGAAACAAACACTAAAACATTGACAAAAAGAAAGCACTGACATACAGGGTAATTTAGAAGACAACCACACGGACCAGAAATATCAGACGGAATAAAAAACTGATAAGAAACTTACAAAAGTTGTGTAGACGTTTGGTGTAGATGCTGGAGTGATGGGTGTCAGTGAGGTTTGGGTGTGTATTATATAGCATTAACTTCCCTCAATGACCTCAGCAGCAGATCCTCTTCTCTTTTCTTAAGAAGTTGCATAACTGTGTCTCACTTTTCTAAAGAATCTTTAAAATATGCTGCAGTCAGTATTCTCACCTCCTGGCCATCAGCTGGTACTGGTCACGACCGGTCACTCAGCGGTGAAGTTTTAGTTACACACTCCCTCTAGCTGTGTGCATGCAGTTATTTCATGAAATAAAACGCTTGTTGTGGAAATCTAAGCTATACACGTAGGTGTACCTGTTGCAAGGTGTTGTTAGAAACGAGTCTCCTCAGCAACCGTTTGTACAACAAGCTGAATTGAAGTTGCATGTGTTTTTTTTCTATTGGAGAATGTTTTGTTTGGATGTCCCAAACACGTTAAACAGTAGTTTGCAGGTGAGCCACAAATTTTAAGGACGGTCAGAGACGATCAGACAAAGCGATGATGATGTCAAGTTACTGATTAACAGTTTTATTCTCGTTAAACTCCATATAAAGATGTTTTAAAATTGAAATAATCCACTGGTCGCCTCTGTAAATGCAGTATTCTTGTTAATAAGCGTGTATGTAAAATATAAACATTTACACCAACATCTGAACTCATTTACAAGTGTGATTCATGTCAGACATTTTTAAAATTAACAAATATAAACTGTTTTGTGCACCATTTGGGTTCGAATGAATTACCATTTTTAGTTGGAAATCAATGCAATTCTTAGTACATATGAGTCTGAACTTGTCTGCCGTGGAGGATGAGATTAACACATGCTGACACTGAGCTTAAGACTGGGTCTCGTGGACATTTTTGGAAGTTACTCTCAGAGGAAAAGTATCTTCTTATGAGGAAATATGCTCCTCACGGACTGCATTATTTGAATCTAGTTATTTATGTAAGTCAGTATTTATATGAAGATAATTAAATCCACACATCCTTCCATGATGACTGATTATTAGTCCATTCACTTCATTCAGTGCAAATCATCTGAGTAAAGTATGTTCTTACTTTGCTACGTTGCGCAAATTTGATGAAGGTAGATCTTGTGGACTTGATCATTATAAAAGTAGCTCGCAAACCGAAAAAGTGTGGGCACCCCTGCTCCAAATCATTCCCGAAACCACAGAACAACTTCCTTGTATTTGAACTGATGATCCATGGAGTTTTTCACAATGTCATCAAGTAATTATTAACTTTTGATTCCAACATAGCACACCTTTGCTTTTTTAATGATTTTAATTTTAATTTTAATAATATGTTTTACTAACACATCTTGAGTGGTCATGTGTGTTTGAATGTGTTGTATAGAAAGAAGGAAACAGTAGAAAGTGAATTATAATGTTTTTTATTGCATTGCACTGGAGTTCCAAACAAATCAAAGAGATAAATTCTACTTCATTAAATGTTCAATGTTGTTTAATCAACTGATCAATGACATCACAATCAACATCAATTGGCCAATAAGCCAGCAGACACTTCAAACGTCTGACGGAAAGCTAATCGGATAATTATTGCAAAAGATCAGAACTTCTATATTTTGCTTAAAAGCACAGCACTCTTAGCTAGGTAGCAGGGTAGCTAGCTAACGGTGCTGACTCACTCAATTGGGCAGAAGTGAATGAAGCTCCGCTTATTTTTCAGGTAGCACCCTGGGTAAACTGTAGATATGAAGCTGTCTGAGAAAGTGTGCAAGTGAGTCAGTTGAGTGGTGGAGGCCTTGTAGAAGCTCAGAGTACCACCTGGCCAGTCCAGAAACACACCCAATCGGTTGAGGCCAGTGGATGGAAGTTGTGTTTTAGTCCAATAGCTATCGTGGCCTGTGAATGACACAGCACGAGCAGTAACTTTCCCAAAACACCAGGAGTAAGGACTGTTTCCCAACCAGCTAGTGTGGTCAGTTTTCCTGTCAATCCTCTTGTAAGCAACCCCAACAGCGATATCATCCTCAACACCGTCACTCCACTCCACCTCCCAGTAGCAGCGACCAGTCATCCCTTTGGAGCAAATCACTTGTTGCGCCGGGTCAAAGCGCTCTGGAAGATCCAGGTACGACTGATCTTCTCCATGTGTGGCTTTCTTACGGTCGTCAGACAAACTTATGGAATTGTTGGCTGTGTTCGGATCGAAGGTCAGGTCACCATCAGCGTCTGGTAAGAAGAAATGGTTGATAATGTTAGTTTTTCGTGAAGGCTCATGAAAACCACCTTTATAAAAGGGTTATCCAAAACACAAAGAGACTACTCACACCAAATCAGGTCCTGTTTGTTTGTGACCTTCTCTGGGTGGTCAGGAGGTGGAGGTCTGGAGAAGTCGTCAGACACCAGAGTACCACTCTGGTAGTGGTAGATAGTGGCGCCCTCGTATTTGCTATTTGGCAAGGCAGTCATGAAGAACTTCACACCTCTGCTGTCCCTCAGAGCTGCAGCTAAGTCACGGAAATTGTTGGCTTTTACCCGCATGCTGGAGAGCACGGTGGGGGAGAAGTACCACGGCACATCATTCTGAGCTGTAGGCTCAGCTGAATCCAGGTACTTTGCCATTTCTTCCAGACATGGGTCATCAATCTCCAGGGAGGTGAAGACATAGCAGAGGGCGTCATGGACATTAGCCTCAAGAATCTCTTTGTCCAACTCTGACTGACTCTGTACAAACTTCACGTTGGTGTCAGCCATCATATCAGCGATGGACTGCATCACTGTTACTTCTCGGACTTTGTTGTCCATCCACTGACTCAGTTTCACTTGACTGAAAGGTGATGTGTCTCTTTTCTGAAAGAGATCTATCAACTCATTTTCCTCTTCTGAACCTACACGGATCAAGGGGAGTTTGGTCGACAAAGAGCGCTGAAGAAACTTAACGTAGTAGCCACAGAGGTTATTGAATCTGAACAGCAAGCGGCCAAGATCAGGGAAGGTCTTGGAGACAAGCTCCGACTGTGCCTCATTGCAGTTAATCTGGAACTTCTTCAGATCTTCAATAACCTCTTCTGCTTTCCTTGCCAACTGAATGCTGATATTCTTTGGAACCTCAGGAGCTTTGGGGTACAGGGTGACGAGAGGCAGCATCCACACCCTCAATGGAGCGACGCTATCTTTGCTTGCTCTCAGCAACTTAGGAAGGTTCACGTAGGTCTTCACAGCTTCTTCAAATGTGGCAGGGTTGCTCTCCAGAAGAACGTCACCGTAGAAGGTGCAGGAGAACTTGTTGGTCAAATTCTTCTCCTCCTCTGTCAGATCAATTTTAACTTCACCCTCAACATCAAATAAAGGGATCTTTTTCATCACTGCATTGATCTGACCTTGGATGTTCTGGACCGAGCTGGACTCCAACTTCTCGCTGTCAAAGGCAAAGAAGGCGTTGGCGCCGTAAACAATGCCAGTGACCACATGTGTAGCGAGGTTCATATCAATGATTTTCTGCTGGTTTTCATCCAGCGGCCCCAAAGAGGTCAAGGACAACTGCCTGAAGACAGTGGAGCCCTGGTACTGGAATGTGGCCCTGCATTGATTCCTAAGCTTCTTGTAATCACTCAGGTATTTGGCAGAGCCACTGACTTCAATGAGACCTCCAAGAAAACTGGCCTTCAAAGACGCATTAACGTCCAACATGGAGGTCTTGGACTCAAGAGAGTCTGAAGCCAGGACTTGGAACTGGCTGCTGGGTTCTCCAGTCTCCACGGTGTTCTTATCCAGGACTTGTGGACCCCACAGTGAAAAACCTGGTGAAGACATGAGCTCACACTGAGTTTGGTGCAGAGATGCATTATTAACTCATTTGTTATCTCAGGATTCACGATGTGTTTGTATGTTTGTCGCCTTCATTTCTTGTAATTCAATTATCAGCAATGCTTATTCTGACGCCTTATTTTACTTTCATTCATTGTTCAGTGATTCTTTTTGTGTTCTCACCTGGCACCACCTGTTCAGTCCGGGCGTCGTACAACATCCCTAAGGTGAAAGGTCGTCCCATTGCAGCCACCTTCATTGCAGTGTCTGAAGAAGCCATGATGCTGTCATGAATAGAAGAAAAAAACAGATTTATATAAAATAAAATCTGAGATATGCGCACACACAAATCAGTCCGAAAAAAAATAATATTCAAAACGCACAAAATGATACACACAGGTGGATGGCATGAACATATTCATAAAAGATAACACAGACATAGGAACAACTTGAAAAAATAATTCACAGACACAATCACGTGACAAACAGATTGAACACAATTCAAGACAGTTACCAAGAGATACAGTACTTTCGCATACACTTAAAAATGTTTGAAAGACATCAAATGTAAACCAAGAGCAACACAAAGAATGGACAATCGAAGGAGATTGACATGACATATACACACAAACCTGTTCATGTTGTGTAGGCGATCTTGAAGAAAACTGGTGGTAACTCCGAAAGTTGCTGCTTATTTATACCACTCGCCTCACAAAGTGTTGTTCAGTGGAAAAATGCCACCCCTATGTTTATGGTGCAACCAACCTACAGTAGATAATAAACTGATGAACAGTCCTGAAACATTTTCCTAAGAAGTCCTTTTTTAATTTTTTTATTACAACAACGTTAATGAGTAACCTGCCATTTTATCAAGAATATTGTGTTGTTCTTTGATCTTAATCTTACACAGACACACAATGGGACTCCGATTTATAGATGTGTCATCAATGTATTACACCTCAGGTTGTACTTGGACTCAGATCTAAAATAAGAATCTCTGTCCACGCCAGAACCTGAACCTGAGATCGCCTTTTACCAATCTTATGAAGAACTCACTGCTTTAATGGTACCATTGGTGGTCAGGCTGATGGTGAAGTCGGTGATGCCAATGCCCATGATTCAGGATTGTGAAAGCGATGACAAGAATAAATAAGGTTGGGATACAAAAGAAGACGCCGGAATAGAAGTTTTAAAGTTAAGTGTTCCAGATAAGTGCAATGTTGCTACACTGGAATTTAATGATTACTGTGGTAACCCTCCAAATCATTCCTGAAACCACAGAACAACTTCCTTGTATTTGAACATATCATTTATCACCATGGAGTTTTTCACAATGTCATCAAGTAATTATTAACTTATGATTCCAACGTAGCACATCTTTGCTCTTTTAAAAATGTTCTTATTGATACTAAGGCAGGTCTTCACTTCGGTCAGGATACCCCAACATAAATTGTCACCTCGCAGTTCCCATTAAAGTATCAATATTTCAATTTAAAAGTCAAATATACACAGTCATGCAACAGTCTGGTGATGATGTTGAAGAGTATCAGGATGATCCCTTGGTCAATGATGGAGATGACTGAATGAAATCATGTTGTTGATGGTAATGAAGATGAGGATGAAGATAACAATGTCAGTGGTGATGGTGATAATGATGGTAAAAACAACATCAGAGAGACAAAGTAGGAGAGAAGGAAACACGGATGCTGTGTTAGTTTTATCAATTGATTTTCTTTTTCAAAGCGTTAAAAGATTGAATTAATGATTCCTAATATGTTTTTGTAAAACATCTTAAGTGGTCATGTGTGTTTAAATGTGTTGTACAGAAAGAAGGAAACAGAAGAAAGTGGATTATAATGTTTTTTATTGCATTGCACTTGAGTTCCAAACAAATCAAAGAGATCAATTCTACTTCATTATATGTTCAATGTTGTTTAATCAACTGATCAATGACATCACAATCAACATCAATTGGCCAATAAGCCAGCAGACACTTCAAACGTCTGACGGAAGATAATCGGATAATTATTGCAAAAGATCACAACTTCTATATTTTGCTTAAAAGCACAGCACTGTTAGCTAGGTAGCAGGGTAGCTAGCTAACGGTTGTTCAGTGGAAAAATGTCACTCCTATGTTTATAGTGCAACCCAACCCAGATTAATTTCAACTACTGAACATTCCTGAAACGCTTTCCCAAGAAGTCCTCTTTTTTTCATTGCAACAATGTTACTGAGTAACCTGCCTGTGTCATGATGCGGAAGGAAACCCAGGAGCAGTAAGTGTCTGTTTGTCAAACTTGACAGTTTTATTTAGGGGCAGGCAGAGGGATCGTCAAAAGCAATCCAGGAAAAAAAGCAAACAGGAGCGATATCCGAAAAACAGGTCAGGGGCACAGGCAGGCAGAAAGGCGAGAAAAGTACCAGGGTCAAAACCGGGAAGGCAAAACAATCTCGAAACAGGAGTCTATAACGTGAAATAAACACTAGACAACATGGGACAGCGAGTGTGACGAACCGACAAAGACTCAGGGAGAGTGAGCAGAATAAGAATGCTTCCAGCAATCAGTGGCAGCTGCAGAGCAGGAGAACACCAGACCAGTGCTGTGTCTCAAATCGCATACTAGCGTACTAAAAGTTAGTATTTTTAGTGCGTTAGTGCGTCTCAATTCTTAGTATGCGAAATTTAGTGCGCCATGCACACTAAATTGGCGTACTAACACACCCACAAAACTGAGCATGGTTCGATGGACACTAACCACCCTAAACAGCCGCCATCTTAGTGACGTTTCAAATGGAAGTTACGTCATATATAAATGCATATATATGCATATACTTACAGGTGCATTTTCAGCACAGTGCTGTGTCTCAAATCGCATACTACTCTTAGTATACTAAAAGTTAGTATGCATCAGTTTAGTCTTTGTACTAACAGTGGTATCAGCAAGCCCTCTAACCGCTTGGTTATTGGTTTACTCCGAGGCACCGCCTCGTCTCTGAGAAAGCTTAATGAACTCGCCACCCAGCAGGGGGTAGTCCACTTCCTATAAAGGCAGGAAACACCCGCCGCACTTCCTCCAACTGAAAACTCAGCGAGAAGGGCGGCCGCTGGGCTACGAGATTAGAGGGCTTCGCACCAATTGGTAGAACCTGAGATTATGGGGTACTGCTTCATATTGGTGCTCCGCCCCCTAACCGCTTCGCTAATGGTTTAAACCCAAGGCGAAGTCTGACGGGATAAATGTACCCCCAGCTGGACGCCGCTCCTGAAGCAGCATCGCTAGGGCCCGGCCGGCCCAGGATCCAAGTCTACTGGAGCCGTGGGCCTCGAGGGGGGCACAGCAGCACTCAAAACCGTGAGCTACTGATCCCGCCGTCACGTCGAGGAGATAGGCCTTAGCAAAGGTTGACGTGGACGCCCAAGAAGAAGCTGAGCAGATGTCCTCTGCTGCCACACCCCGCAAAAGAGGCACTGAGGCTGCCAAACCACGGGTGGAATGTGCCCTCAGTCCGCTAGGAGCAGATCCACCCACTGCTTGGTAGGCCCGGATAACGGCCGATCTCACCCAATGAGAAAACCTCTGGGAGGAGATCGCCTCACCCTGTCGGCATCTACCGCGGCAGATGAATATGGCATCAGAGCGCCTAAACAAAGCCACCCGCCGCAATGACACCGAAGACTCCTCGATGCCAAGAAAACACACTCAGGGCTAGTGGAGAGAGCACAAAGCTCACTCGCTCTCTTCGTGGTTGTTAGTGCCAGAAGGAGCGATACCTTGAAAGACAAGATATCCAGTGGGACTTGGTCAAGAGGCTCGAAGGTCGGGTGAGAGAGTCCAGTACAAACTGGAGATCCCACTGAGGGCTGGAAGGCCTTGCAGGAGGTCGAAGCCTGCAGGCACCCTGTAAGAAAACGCGTCACCAGAGGGTGGGCGCGAGCCGAAGCACCCTCAAACCCGACATGCCTCGTTGCTATGGCTGATGCGAACACTCTCATTGTCGCCACAGTCCATCCGCTATCCAGCAAAAGTTGCAGGAAAGACAGTACACCGGAGACCAAACAGGAGCTCGGGTCCAAGGACCTGTCTGCACACCAGCGGGAGATAATCCCCCACTTTGAGGCATAAAGCCTTTGTGTCGACGGGGCCAAAGGCAATCCGATGCCCTGAGGGAGAACCAGAGAGGACATCTGAAGTTCTCCTTGCTGGCGAAGAGGTCTGCCACTGGGTGACCGAACCGAGACCATATCTCAGCTCTCCACTGCCTCGGACAGACCCCATTCGTCCTGGACGGCCCCCACCCGACAGTCTGTCCGCTACTGCGTTCAGCTCGCCCAGTACATGCTGAGCTCTGAGAGAAAGCAGGTGACGGTCTGCCCACAGCCAAATCTTCTTTTCCACACTCAGAAGGGCTGGGGATCTGACTACACCTTGGCGATTTATGTACGCCACGGCGGTGAAGCTGTCGGATAGCACTAGGACGTTGGACCGTGACAGTTGGGCAGAGAGGTGAAGCAGGACGTTGTAAATTGCCTTTAGCTCTAGCCAGTTTATGTGACTGTACACTGGTCTCCCCCGCTGGCGTAGGCCTGACCCGAGGTGCCTCCCCAACCTGTCAGAGAAGCGTCTGTGAACACCTGAGTGAAGGACGCAACCCAATGGAACTCTCCGTCTGAGGTTTGCTACAGATTCCCAAAAACTGGATGTCCTGCAAAACCCGAGCGGGAAGGCACACTTTCGACCCTGTTCCCGCTTGGGAACACAGAAACTGTGTTGTCAGTCGGAGAATGGGCTGGATACGCACGTCCGGGAGGCGCACGTATCCCTCCTCAGTGTTCAATAGTACCCCCAGGTAAACTAACTGTCTAACTGGAGTCAGAGCGCTCTTGCTGAGGTTCACCGTGAATCCCAGGGTGGCAATATGGTTCAACACCTTCTGTGTGTGAGTGTACCTTTCTGCCTCTGACCGGGCAAGGATCAACCAGTCGTCCAGATAGGTCAAGATCAATTCAATTCAATTCAATTTTATTTAAAGTGTCTTATCATAACAAAGTTATCTCAAGACACTATACAGTTGAAATAAGACTACAGTTGATTAAGGAAAATAGATCCCAGCAATTCAACAAAGAGCAAGAAACAAAACACTGTACAGTGAGCTGTACAGTGAGCAATGGCGAGGAAAAACTTCCTTTTAGAAGGCAGAAACCTCGAGCGGAACCCGACTCATTGTTGACGGCCTGCCGCTTTGACTGGCTGGGAGGAAGGATTGGGGGGTAGACAGATGGATAAGGAGAGGAGTGAGGGAGGATATAGTGAGAGAAAAGAGGAGAGTGTAGGAGGGTCCATGGGGGTGCTGGAGAGAACTCGGGATCTGATGACGTGGTGAAGATCCTGGATCAGCAGCAGCTCTGGAGGTGGATCCCTGGATCAGCAACAGCTCTGGAGGTGGATCCCTGGATCAGCAGCAGCTCTGGAGGTGGATCCCTGGGGCTCCGGGAGAGAAATAAAAAGGTGTGGGTTTGGGGCAAATGTAGACAATACACAGGTATACAGACTCCGGTGACGGGTGAAGATATATAGAGGGGAGGGGGGGGTGGGGTTGAAATAGCCAGGCCAGAGGGCACATACCTAGCACAGCAGATCCAGACACAGGGGCCCAAGCCGCGGCAGGAACCCGAGGGAGACCAGGGCCCGGCAGGCGAGATAACCACCAGAGCCGACCCCAAACACCAGCGAGAAGGCGGACCACCACCGGGGGCGCGAGAGGGCGAGCACAGGCGAGGACGACCGAGGAAGCAGAGAGGGGGAGGCACCAGGCGCAGGCACCGTGGCAGAGGGGCAGCCAGAAGAACCAGTCAGGGGATAGGGCCCCGGAGCCAGACCGGGCGACGATCCTCACCCCACTCACTCTTAATGGCTCCAGTGCCGCCTCCACACACTTGGTGAAGGTCCCTTGTGCCAGAGAGTAGCCGAACGGGAGTCGAGTGTATTGAAACACACGATTCGAGGGCAAAAAGCAAGTACTTTCGATGTGAAAGTACGCGTCAGTCAGGTCGATAGATTTCATCCAATCTCCTGGACTAACACCTGTGAGCAGTTTCTTGACCGTCAACATGCGAAACGGGCGGGTAGCTATCAATTTGTTCAAATAGCTGAGGTCCAGTATGGGCCTCCAACCCCCAGTCTTCTTTGGCACAAGGAATTACCGGGAGTAAAACCCTGTCATCATCTCTGCTGCAGGAACCAGCTCTACTGCAGCAGAGTAGAGACCTCATTTCTTAGACAGGATAATTTTTCCTGCTCCGCCATGCATGTCCAGAGAATCCCTGAAAAACGCGGGGGTTGATGGGCAAATTGGAGCGCATAGCCCCACCTGATTACTTCCCTCTGCCATCTGGACTGAAGTAAAACCAGGCGATTCCAAGCCGAATAATGTTGTGTCAGAACTGCAGCCCTGACGAAAGTTGGGTTGTCCTCCGGCCCGCCCCCGCGAAAGTCCCAGAGCGGGCCGTTGACGAAAGGGCATCACACAAGCCGCTTCTCTATCTCTTGAATCAACAGAGCATGTACTCGAGCTGAATTCACTAGAACCCCCACTCTCATACATAAAATCCGGCTCTGTGGGAGAAACGCGCAAGTGCGCGTGAGAAACCTCAGATGCGTCTTGCATGTACCCTTTCCCCCCCGGAAGTCTCCCCAGCTCCCCGAACACTCCTTAGTGTCACCGGAGCTGACAAAAGTCCGAGATCTGGAGGAATTTGCTGGAGAATTTAACCAGAGCTGATGTGAGCTCAGAATTGGTCGCGTGCGCGTCGGCACCGCATCACTCACCGCGTCCAGTACATTCTCAAGCTCAGCTGGCGGTCCTGACCTGCTCATCACTCGTGAGATCCGACCGCCACGCACCTCTCCAGATGATCAACCAGAAGGTGCGATAGCTCCTCTCGCCTGGTCTCAGAACGGCGAGAAAACTTGCGCGTAAAAGCGCCATGTTGCGTCAGTTCCATGGCGTTTTCTCTTTTCCACCGCCATACATGACATCCTCCGCGGTGCCAGTGCTTGTTGGCAGCGCTGTGGGGGAAGGAACAACCTCCGGTCAACATAGACATGTCCGGACTAGTTCCACTTACATCATCAGCTGTCAAGCTCTGTCTGGCACGAGCGCTTGTCGACGCGGAAGTAAACACAGCTGAAGCCGGCCCCGCGGACATTTGCTCGTCTGGAAACAAAACACACGTGGTTGGAGTCTGCCACTCATTCGTGTGGACAGACTCCGTTATTACAGTCTCAGCATGACCCGGACGAAGGGGTTTAAAAACCTCCTTCGAACTGTGTTCTGAGAGGAAACGCTCGCCGTCTATGAACGGCGGAGCATGTTAGCTTAGCATTAGCGGCGAAAGTTTCAAATGACGCCTGTGAATACATCACACTCATAGGCGGAAACACTACTAACATCTCTCTCAGAACGAACCACAGAAACGTCATACGTTCTATGGTTTTATTTCTTATATATGCCCTTGAATGAATAGGGGGGAGGAGGGCTCCCCCCGATAAGATGCCTTGCCATCTCTGCGTCGTCGCCGCTGCCGGTCCCTTGACCACCGACTCTGCTGCGGATCTTAGCGACGCTCACTCGTCGCCTGCTGCCGCTGTTGCCGATGTTGTTGGTGCTGCTGGGGTGGCTGGCTCTGGTGACGCTTCACCCCAGCACCAGATGATGAGGCCGACGAACGGGATCTCCGTCTCTGAGCGCTGCATCCCTGTCGCGCCTCGTCATCACGCCTATGCAGGTGATGCCGGAGCTGCTCCGACTCCTGCTGCGCTGCCTCCTGGCATGCCACGATGTTCCGGAGATCCGGACCAAACAGAGAATCCTCTGTTATTGGTCCATCCAGGAGTACCCTCCGATCTTTCTCCGGCAGCGCTGTGGCCAAGTCTAGCCACAGATGCCGGTGGCCCAGCTGTCCAGTGTCGCGGAGTCTCCCTCCCAGGATCGCATACGCCTGCGACATCCTGAGGAGCGCAGCCACCGAGTTCTTGACTTCCTCCATCTCAGAAGGTCCAAGGTCGTTTCGGTCCACGGTGAGCCTGTCGAGCGCACCGCACAGGAGAGCCATGTTGTTTGCGAGGGAGACCACCTGCGTCCCCCCCATATAGGTTCTGTTGAACAACATAGCCGTCAACCTGTCTTCAGGTCTAGGCAGAGCTACAGGGCGGCTTGGCCAGAGCCGAGTTCCTGGGTCGAGGGCAGCACATACCGCATCCGCATCATGCCGCTAGTCCACCCCGTCCACAAGGCAGTAGGGTCCATAGGCTCCTACGGGAGGCCCCGCAGACATGGGAGAGGCAGACAAACAATCCCCCGGAACCGCAGGCCTGCGCGCCTCATTCCGCCCGACCTTCACTCCGCATGTAAACCAGGGTGCCGCGAGTGGAGGTGCTGGGGGGAGCTCGACCTCCATGCGATTTGCGGCGGCAGTGAAGATGCGCGGAAGGACGTCAAGCGGGTAGCGAGGGATCAGCCCGGTTCCCCCGCCCGCTTCGACATCTACGGCCTCAGATCAGCCTCATAACACCGCCAGTCGTCCTCCTCATCGTAGTCGGGCCAGGACGCTGCGTGCGTCGACAGGCCTCGTACGCTTCCCGTCTCCGTCGGACCTCCACGGGAAGCGCACGGCAGGCCCCACAATCAGCAATCGCGTGATCAGGACCTAGGCAGACAAAACAGAAAACATGTGTGTGTCCCCCTCCCCCAGGGGGGCGAGTTCATTAGGCTTTCTGAGAGATGAGGAGGTGCCTCAGGGTAAACCAATAGCGAAGCGGTTGGGGGGAGCACCAATATGAAGGAGAACAGCCTGTTTATCAAAAATATTGTGTTGTTCTTTGATCTTAATCTTACACAGACACACAATGGGACTCAGATGTACAGATGTGTCATCAATGTATTGTACCTCAAGGTTCTACTTGTACTCAGATAGAGAATAAGAATCTCTCTCCACGCCAGAACCTGAACCTGGGATCGCCTTTTACCAATCTTATGAAGAACTCACTACTTTAATGGCTTTGTGACCCTGGTCTGGAAAAGCGCCATACAAATAAAAATTACTTACTTGCTTACTTACCATTGGCGGTCAAGCTGATGGTGAAGTTGGTGATGCCAATGCCCATGATTCAGGATTGTGAAAGCGATGACAATAATAATTAAGGTTGGGATACAAATGAAGTCGCCGGAATAGAAGTTTTAAAGTTATGTGTTCCAGATAAATGCAATGTTGCTACACTGGAATTTAATGATTACTGTGGTAACCCTCCAAATCAGGGGTTCCAATACGTCGATCGCGAAGCTGTCTCTAGTAGATCGGCTGATTTAATAAAACATGATAGAAGAAAATAGTGAACAGAGCTTAGATTTAGTGCTGTGCATGTCAATCGAATGGTTATTGCACCGATTGGTTAAAAATTTGATTGACATATACAGCAGCCAATCTGAGCTCTCGCCTCTTCCAGTGAACGCACGTCAAAGTTCATATGAATCGAGAAAAAAAAGAGCAAAATGTGCGGACTTCCCGACAGTAATTTTACGCAATTCAGAAAAACAATATACAATTATAAGCTTTTTTTTTTTTTATAATATATCGAACAAAATAATGCGCGTTTGATCGCTTCAGGTTCTTCTCTACGAGAGTCACACAAACATCACGTCAGTTCCATCAAAGTGAAGCTGCAGGTTCCAATGAAAGCAACAAACGCCGGTTTTCCTCATATGATCATGTGATCGAGGATACATCCTTAAAACACACTTGTATTGATACACCATCACATGATGACTATTTGTAAATTACCTTTATCTCACAAATATAATTAGAATACGCTCAAACCCAAACACGCTAAACAGTAGTTTGCAGGTGAACCACAAATTCTAAGGACGCTCAGAGACGATCAGACAAAGCGATGATGATGTGAAGTTACTGATTAACAGTTTTATTCTCGTTAAACTTCATATAAAGATGTTTTAAAATTGAAATAATCCACTGGTCGCCTCTGTAAATGCAGTATTCTTGTTAATAAGCGTGTATGTAAAATATAAACATTTACACCAACATCTGAACTCATTTACAAGTGTGATTCATGTCAGACATTTTTAAAATTAACAAATATAAACTGTTTTGTGCACCATTTGGGATCGAATGAATTACCATTTTTAGTTGGAAATCAATGCAATTCTTAGTACATATGAGTCCTACAGTTGTCTGCAGTGGAGGATGAGATTTAACACAGGCTGACACTGAGCTTAAGACTGGGTCTCGTGGACATTTTTGGAAGTTACTCTCAGAGGAAAAGTATCTTCTTATGAGGAAATATGCTCCTCACGGACTGCACTATTTGAATCTAGTTATTTATGTTAGTCAGTATTTATATGAAGATAATTAAATCCACACATCCTTCCATCGTGACTGATTATTAGTCCATTCACTTCATTCAGTGCAAATCATCTGAGTAAAGTATGTTCTTACTTTGCTACGTTGCGCAAATTTGATGAAGGTAGATCTTGTGGACTTGATCATTATAAAAGTAGCTCGCAAACCGAAAAAGTGTGGGCACCCCTGCTCCAAATCATTCCCGAAACCACAGAACAACTTCCTTGTATTTGCACTGATGATCCATGGAGTTTTTTCACAATGTCATCAAGTTATTAACTTTTGATTCCAAAGTAGCACACCTTTGCTTTTTTAATAATTTTATTTTTAATTTTAATAATATGTTTTACTAACACATCTTCAGTGGTCATGTGTGTTTGAATGTGTTGTATAGAAAGAAGGAAAGAGTAGAAAGTGAATTATAATGTTTTTTATTGCATTGCACTTGAGTTCCAAACAAATCAAAGAGATAAATTCTACTTCATTATATGTTCAATGTTGTTTAATCAACTGATCAATGACATCACAATCAACATCAATTGGCCAATAAGCCAGCAGACACTTCAAACGTCTGACGGAAAGCTAATCGGATAATTATTGCAAAAGATCACAAATTCTATATTTTGCTTAAAAGAACAGCACTGTAAGGTAGGTAGCAGGGTAGCTAGCTAACGGTGCTGACTCACTCACATGGGCAGAAGTGAATGAAGCCCCGCTTATTTTTCAGGTAGCACCCTGGGTAAACTGGAGCTATGAAGCTGCCTGAGAAAGTGTACAAGTGAGTCAGCTCAGTGGTGGAGGCCTTGTAGAAGCTCAGAGTACCACCTGGCCAGTCCAGAAACACACCCAATCGGTTGAGGCCAGTGGATGGAAGTTGTGTTTCAGTCCAATAGCTATCGTGGCCTGTGAATGACACAGCACGAGCAGTAACTTTCCCAAAGCACCAGGAGTAAGGACTGTTTCCTAACCAGCTAGTGCGGTCAATCCTCTTGTAAGCAACCCCTACAGCGATATCATCCTCAACACCGTCACTCCACTCCACCTCCCAGTAGCAGCGACCAGTCATCCCTTTGGAGCAAATCACTTGTGGCACCAGGTCAAAGCGCTCTGGAAGATCCGGGTACGACTGATCTTCTCCATGTGTGGCTTTCTTACGGTCGTCAGACAAACTTATGGAATTGTTGGCTGTGTTCAGATCGAAGGTCAGGTCACCATCAGCGTCTGGTAAGAAGAAATGGTTGATAATGTTAGTTTTTCGTGAAGGCTCATGAGAACCACCTTTATAAAAGGGTCATCCAAAACACAAAGAGACTACTCACACCAAATCAGCTCCTGTTTGTTTGTGACCTTCTCTGGGTGGTCAGGAGGTGGAGGCCTGGAGAAGTCGTCAGACACCAGAGTACCACTCTGGTAGTGGTAGATTGTGGCGCCCTCGTATTTGCTATTTGGCAAGGCAGTCATGAGGAACTTCACACCTCTGCTGTCCCTTAGAGCTGCAGCTAAGTCACGGAAATTGTTGGCTTTCTCCCGCATGCTGGAGAGCACGGTGGGGGAGAAGTTCCACGGCACATCATTCTGAGCTGTAAGCTCAGCTGAATCCAGGTACTTTGCCATTTCTTCCAGACATGGGTCATCAATCTCCAGGGAGGTGAAGACATAGCAGAGGGCGTCATGGACATTAGCCTCAAGAATCTCTTTGTCCAACTCTGACTGACTCTGTACAAACTTCACGTTGGTGTCAGCCATCATATCAGCGATGGACTGCATCACTGTTACTTCTCGGACTTTGTTGTCCATCCACAGACTCAGTTTCACTTGACTGAAAGGTGATGTTTCTCTTTTCTGGAAGAGATCAATCAACTCCTTTTCCTCTTCTGAACCTACACGGATCAAGGGGAGTTTGGTCGAAAGAGAGCGCTGAAGAAACTCAACGTAGTAGCCACAGAGGTTATTGAATCTTAACAGCAAGCGGCCAAGATCAGGGAAGGTCTTGGAGACAAGCTCTGACTGAGCCTCATTGCAGTTAATCTGGAACTTCTTCAGATCTTCAATAACCTCTTCTGCTCTCCTTGCTAACTGAATGCTGATGTTCTTTGGAACCTCAGGAGCTTTGGGGTACAGGGTGACGAGAGGCAGCATCCACACCTTCAATGGAGCGACGCTATCTTTGCTTGCTCTCAGCAACTTAGGAAGGTTCACGTAGGTCTTCACAGCTTCTTCAAATGTGGCAGGGTTGCTCTCCAGAAGAACGTCACCGTAGAAGGTGCAGGAGAACTTGTTGGTCAAATTCTTCTCCTCCTCTGTCAGATCAATTTTAACTTCACCCTCAACATCAAATAAAGGGATCTTTTTCATCACTGCATTGATCTGACCCTGGATGTTCTGGACCGAACTGGACTCCAACTTCTCGCTGTCAAAGGCAAAGAAGGCGTTGGCGCCGTAAACAATGCCAATGACAACATGTGTAGCGAGGTTCATATCAATGATTTTCTGCTGGTTTTCATCCAGCGGCCCCAAAGAGGTCAAGGACAACTGCCTGAAGACAGTGGAGCCCTGGTACTGGAATGTGGCCCTGCATTGATTCCTAAGCTTCTTGTAATCACTCAGGTATTTGGCAGAGCCACTGACTTCAATGAGACCTCCAAGAAAACTGGCCTTCAAAGACGCATTAACGTCCAACATGGAGGTCTTGGACTCAAGAGAGTCTGAAGCCAGGACTTGGAACTGGCTGCTGGGTTCTCCAGTCTCCACGGTGTTCGTATCCAGGACTTGTGGATCCCACAGTGACGAACCTGGTGAAGACATGAGCTCACACTGAGTTTGGTGCAGAGATGCATTATTAACTCATTTGTTATCTCAGGATTCCTGATGTGTTTGTATGTTTGTCGCCTTCATTTCTTGTAATTCAATTATCAGCAATGCTTCTTCTGACGCCTTATTTTACTTTCAGCCATTGCTCAGTAATTTTTTTTTGTGTTCTCACCTGGCACCACCTGTTCAGTCCGGGCGTCGTACAACATCCCTAAGGTGAAAGGTCGTCCCATTGCAGCCACCTTCATTGCAGTGTCTGAAGAAGCCATGATGCTGAAAGAACAAGTGTTACACACAGGATAAACATGCACATAAACACCAAACACATGCACTCACACATAATGTATACACATATAAACACACACCTTTATTTGTTGAGTTGTGTATTGGTTTCAAGAGCAGCTGAAACTTTCAGATGTAAAAGGTTTTGCTGAAAATTCAAGTGACATTTTCCTGAACATTTATTTTCCTTGACTTCTGGAACACATGATTTTAATCCAACACCCAGGGACATTGATTTAGAACCAGACTATTATAAGAAATGTTGTGTCTTGAAAAATAAACAAAGTGAATTATACAGTTATAAATTATTGTCGATGTGTTTTATTGATTTTTCTTTTGTGGAAATCTGTGATTTTTAGAAACTGTAGAGAATGATGTTGGAGCATTTAAAATCACCTCACTGTTAGATTAAAATTATTATATACTATACTAATACGCCATACTTAAATGAATGCTAAAAGATAATCAAAATATAAAGTATAAATTACTCGCTTGATCTAAGAGCGGGTACGTGACTACACACTCACAATCAACATTTCACTCCAGACTGATTCACACTAGTTCAAGGCAAGCTTGGATCAGAATTAGAGATACGACACCGGTAATTTAAAACATCTGTTTATCTGCAAATCACACCTTAAATCGTAGAACAAAGAACGAAGCAAGACACACAAGGAAAGGGGGTTAAAAGACGGAAACCCCCACCCGAGAACATTTGAATGATTAGATTACAAGAAAACAAATTAGGAAGTCTCTCAATGGGGGATCGGGACACATGGAACTTGAAAGGTCCATTTGGCCGGAAAGAGACGGCCTCCCGGACGGGAAAATCGCCAGTACAGTCGCCGGGACAAAGTGTGTCCGGTCGCGATCGTAAAGCTTGTATTTTGTTTTACTTGGAGCGGCGAAAAAACAACCAGTGACACACTCTTGATTGTTCATCTCTCTCCACGAAGCGAAATATAAGACCTGGGATGGATGTGACGTCGTGTTGGAGCGACGGAAGCGACTCCGTGCTTTGATCGTTTTATCACACAATATTTGGGTGTAAAAATAAAACCATACTACCGCACAAACATATGCCGAAAAACCCACGAGAACCAATGCACTCATGAACACAAAGAGAGTCTCACAATGATAGACAAACGGGCACATGAATTAAATAGACACAAACACACATTTTGCTCTTCAGAAACAAACACTAAAACATTGACAAAAAGAAAGCACTGACATACAGGGTAATTTAGAAGACAACCACACGGACCAGAAATATCAGACGGAATAAAAAACTGATAAGAAACTTACAAAAGTTGTGTAGACGTTTGGTGTAGATGCTGGAGTGATGGGTGTCAGTGAGGTTTGGGTGTGTATTATATAGCATTAACTTCCCTCAATGACCTCAGCAGCAGATCCTCTACTCTTTTCTTAAGAAGTTGCATAACTGTGTCTAACTTTTTAAAGAATCTTTAAAATATGCTGCAGTCAGTATTCTCACCTCCTGGCCATCAGCTGGTACTGGTCACGACCGGTCACTCAGCGGTGAAGTTTTAGTTACACACTCCCTCTAGCTGTGTGCATGCAGTTATTTCATGAAATAAAACGCTTGTTGTGGAAATCTAAGCTATACACGTAGGTGTACCTGTTGCAAGGTGTTGTTAGAAACGTGTCTCCTCAGCAACCGTTTGTACAACAAGCTGAATTGAAGTTGCACGTGTTTTTTTTTCTATTGGAGAATGTTTTGTTTGGATGTCCCAAACACGTTAAACAGTTGTTTGCAGGTGAGCCACAAATTCTAAGGACGGTCAGAGACGATCAGACAAAGCGATGATGATGTGAAGTTACTGATTAACAGTTTTATTCTCGTTAAACTTCATATAAAGATGTTTTAAAATTGAAATAATCCACTGGTCGCCTCTGTAAATGCAGTATTCTTGTTAATAAGCGTGTATGTAAAATATAAACATTTACACCAACATCTGAACTCATTTACAAGTGTGATTCATGTCAGACATTTTTAAAATTAACAAATATAAACTGTTTTGTGCACCATTTGGGATCGAATGAATTACCATTTTTAGTTGGAAATCAATGCAATTCTTAGTACATATGAGTCCTACACTTGTCTGCTGTGGAGGATGAGATTTAACACAGGCTGACACTGAGCTTAAGACTGGGTCTCGTGGACATTTTTGGAAGTTACTCTCAGAGGAAAAGTATCTTCTTATGAGGAAATATGCTCCTCACGGACTGCACTATTTGAATCTAGTTATTTATGTAAGTCAGTATTTATATGAAGATAATTAAATCCACACATCCTTCCATCATGACTGATTATTAGTCCATTCACTTCATTCAGTGCAAATCATCTGAGTAAAGTATGTTCTTACTTTGCTAGGTTGCGCAAATTTGATGAAGGTAGATCTTGTGGACTTGATCATTATAAAAGTAGCTCGCAAACCGAAAAAGTGTGGGCACCCCTGCTCCAAATCATTCCCGAAACCACAGAACAACTTCCTTGTATTTGAACTGATGATCCATGGAGTTTTTCACAATGTCATCAAGTAATTATTAACTTTTGATTCCAACATAGCACACCTTTGCTTTTTTAATAATTTTAATTTTTAATTTTAATAATATGTTTTACTAACACATCTTGAGTGGTCATGTGTGTTTGAATGTGTTGTATAGAAAGAGGGAAACAGTAGAAAGTGAATTATAATGGTTTTTATTGCATTGCACTGGAGTTCCAAACAAATCAAAGAGATAAATTGTACTTCATTAAATGTTCAATGTTGTTTAATCAACTGATCAACATCAATTGGCCAATAAGCCAGCAGACTCTTCAAACGTCTGACGGAAAGCTAATCGGATAATTATTGCAAAAGATCAGAACTTCTATATTTTGCTTAAAAGCACAGCACTCTTAGCTAGGTAGCAGGGTAGCTAGCTAACGGTGCTGACTCACTCAATTGGGCAGAAGTGAATGAAGTTCTGCTTATTTTTCAGGTAGCACCCTGGGTAAACTGGAGATATGAAGCTGCCTGAGAAAGTGTGCAAGTGAGTCAGCTGAGTGGTGGAGGCCTTGTAGAAGCTCAGAGTACCACATGGCCAGTCCAGAAACACACCCAATCGGTTGAGGCCAGTGGATGGAAGTTGTGTTTCAGTCCAATAGCTATCGTGGCCTGTGAATGACACAGCACGAGCAGTAACTTTCCCAAAACACCAGGAGTAAGGACTGTTTCCCAACCAGCTAGTGTGGTCAGTTTTCCTGTCAATCCTCTTGTAAGCAACCCCTACAGCGATATCATCCTCAACACCGTCACGCCACTCCACCTCCCAGTAGCAGCGACCAGTCATCCCTTTGGAGCAAATCACCTGTTGCGCCGGGTCAAAGCGCTCTGGAAGATCCAGGTACGACTGATCTTCTCCATGTGTGTCTTTCTTATGGTCGTCGGACAAACTTATGGAATTGTTGGCTGTGTTCAGATCGAAGGTCAGGTCACCATCAGCGTCTGGTAAGAAGAAATGGTTGATAATGTTAGTTTTTCGTGAAGGCTCATGAAAACCACCTTTATAAAAGGGTCATCCAAAACACAAAGAGACTACTCACACCAAATCAGCTCCTGTTTGTTTGTGACCTTCTCTGGGTGGTCAGGAGGTGGAGGTCTGGAGAAGTCGTCAGACACCAGAGTACCACTCTGGTAGTGGTAGATGGTGGCGCCCTCGTATTTGCTATTTGGCAAGGCAGTCATGAAGAACTTCACACCTCTGCTGTCCCTCAGAGCTGCAGCTAAGTCACGGAAATTGTTGGCTTTTACCCGCATGCTGGAGAGCACGGTGGGGGAGAAGTACCACGGCACATCATTCTGAGCTGTAGGCTCAGCTGAATCCAGGTACTTTGCCATTTCTTCCAGACATGGGTCATCAATCTCCAGGGAGGTGAAGACATAGCAGAGGGCGTCATGGACATTAGCCTCAAGAATCTCTTTGTCCAACTCTGACTGACTCTCTATAAGCTTCACGTTGGTGTCAGTCATCATATCAGCGATGGACTGCATCACTGTCACTTCTCTGACTTTGTTGTCCATCCACTGACTCAGTTTCACTTGACTGAAAGGTGATGTGTCTCTTTTCTGGAAGAGATCTATCAACTCCTTTTCCTCTTCTGAACCTACACGGATCAAGGGGAGTTTGGTCGACAGAGAGCGCTGAAGAAACTTAACGTAGTAGCCACAGAGGTTATTGAATCTGAACAGCAAGCGGCCAAGATCAGGGAAGGTCTTGGAGACAAGCTCCGACTGAGCCTCATTGCAGTTAATCTGGAACTTCTTCAGATCTTCAATAACCTCTTCTGCTTTCCTTGCCAACTGAATGC